>NC_054705.1:37551332-37809901 GCF_016097555.1 Gigantopelta aegis | reverse complement strand
GCAATTCATAACATCAAAACAGATAAAATACAAAATGAAAAATACAAATATTATAAAAAAAACTTTAATTTTAAATAAGTTGATGAAATTTGGTAACTTAGCAGAAAATTTCCGAATTGCGGTGTTCAGGCGTAGTTTGGACACGCTGTTTGCACTTTTTCTTTCTATTCTGACTGGTACGTCTATGGGATGGTGCATATAAAAGATCCCTTGCTGCTAATCGAAAAGAGTAGCCCATGAAGTGACGACAGCGGGTTTCCTCCCTCAATATCTGTGTGGCCGTTAACCATATGCCCGACGCCATATAACCGTAAATAAAATGTGTTGAGTGCGTCGTTAAATAAAATATTTCCTTCCTTCCTTCTTTCTTTTCTCTAATTTCCAGCATACTTCGTCAACATCCGTCAATTTCCTATTGGCACATTTTAACATTTTTGTTTTTGTGTTTTTTTGGGTGGGGGTTCTTTCCTCAACCTTGGCATTACCAACTGATCTGAGGATAATAAACGTTGAACATATAACCTGTTTTATTGCTACTATCATCATCATCACCACCACCATCATCATCATCATTATCATCATCATCACTACCACCATCATTCTCATCCTCCGTGAGTGGGCCCATTGAGCTATTTCTCGTTCCAGCCAGTGCACCACGACTGGTATATCAAAAGCCGTGGTATGTGCTATCCTGCCTGTTGTATGGTGCATATAAAAACATCCCTTGCTACTAATGGAAAAAATGTAGCGGGTTTTCTCTCTAAGACTATATTTCAAAATCACCAAATGTTTGGCATCCAGTAGCCGATGATTAATAAATCAATGTGCTCCAGTGGTGTCGTTAAACAAAACATTATTTTTTTTCATTCTCATTCTCATTCTCATGGTTATCGTTATTTTTATCGTTGTTGTTGTTGGTGGTGGTGGTGGTGGTTGTGGTGATGGCGGTGGTGGTCGTTGTGGTGGTGGTGGTGGTGGCGGTAGTGGTAGTGATGGTGGTGGTTTTGGTGGTGGTTTTGTTCAGTCATTATTATACATGTACACATGTAAATATGCATATTAAAGGGACATACCCTAGTTTTTAAACACTAGGTAATATTATTTCACTATTAGAATCGTTTTTGATAACTGAAATCATAATTTACTTAGATTTGTATTGTTTAGATTATCCATTTCTATACATTCGAAGTGTTTTTAGTCAGCCTGATGTTTTTAATATCACAAAATGCATTTTTCCTATATTTAAAAACGCACGTGCGTCTGAGAAGTAACAGTTATGGAGTAGAGTTTTAGTCTATTTTTAGAGGGTATTTCACCATTTCAAAGTCACAGACCCTTGTTCACTCAATTGTAACTTTAATCAAATGTGTTACATGTTTGTAGATTAACTAAACTTAGTGTTAGTTTTCACGGGTTGAAACTAGGGTCTGTCCCTTTAAACATGTTCACTCGTATATAATCTGTACTATAATGAAAGGCTTAAGTGCAACATCGGCTTTTAAAAAAAAGAACAATATATCATTGCTGCAGCCTCTGTTCATGGGGATGGACGACGGGGGGGGGGGGGGGGGGGGGGGGGGACGGGGGGTGACAGACGAGTTTTGAGAACTTAAAATAGAAACCGATGACGCACGAAGTGAGTGCGCTCCGTGGGAAAGATGATCGGAAAGACAAACCACTGAATTCACATTGTTCAGATCTCTACACAGGGCCGTACCCAGAACAAAATAAGGGGGATGATATAGAAAAGAAATCGGGGTACAGTACTAAAGGAAGGAAATATTTTATTTAACGACGCACTCAACACATTTTATTTACGGTTATATGGCGTCAGACATATGGTTAAGGACCACACATATATTGAGAGAGGAAACCCGCTGTCGCCACTTCATGGGCTACTCTTTTCGATTAGCAGCAAGGGAACTTTTGTATGCACCATCCCATAGACAGGATAGCACATACCACGGCCTTTGATGTACCAGTCGTGGTGCACTGGCTGGAGCGAGAAATAGCGCAATGGGTCCACTGACGGGGATCGATCCCAAACCGACCGCGCATCTAGCGAGCGCTATACCACTAGGCTACGTCTCGCCCTGCAGTACTAAAGGTTCATCTCCAGGTTTGGTTACGTTCAAACCATAAAGAATACTTTCAAATTGAAAGGGGACACGTTTTTCTTATTTTAGGGACGGAGTTGAACTGCCCTCTCCCCCTCCCTTATCATCCAGTTAGGCACGGCTCTGCTAAAACTGTTTTTAAAAGTTTGTTTTGTTTGATAACACTACTAGAGCACATTGATTTATTAATCATCGACTATTGCACGTCAACTATTTGGTAATTTTTAACATGTAGTTTTAGAGAGGAAACCCGCTACATTTCTATTAGTAGCAAGCGATCTTTTGTATGCACGATCCCACAAACAGAATATCACATACCACGGCCTTTCGTACACCAGTCGTGGTGTACTGGCTAGAACGAGAAATAACCCAATGGGCCCACCGACGGAGATCGACCCTAAAGCGACCGTGCATCAGGCGAGAGCTTTACCACTGGGCTACGTTCCTAATGCAGCAAGAGATCTTTTATATGACCTTTCTCACAGGCAGGAAAGCACATACCACAGCCTTTGGTTATACCAGTCGTGGTGCACTGACTAGAGCAAGAAATAACTCAATGGGCCCACCGACGGGGATCGGCCTCGGTGGCGTCGTGGTTAGGCCATCGGTCTACAGGCTGGTAGGTACTGGGTTCGGATCCCAGTCGAGGCATGGGATTTTCAATCCAGATACCGACTCCAAACCCTGAGTGAGTTCCCCGCAAGGCTCGGTGGGTAGATGTAAACCTCTTGCCAGTGATCCATAACTGGTTCAACAAAGGCCATGGTTTGTGCTACCCTGCCTGTGGGAAGCGCAAATAAAAGATACCTTGCTGCCTGTCGTAAAAGAGTAGTCTATGTGGCGACAACGGGTTTCCTCTAAAAACAACAGTGTCATAATGACCATATGTTTGACGTCCAATAGCCGATGATAAGATAAAAAAAATCAATGTGCTCTAGTGGCGTCGTTAAATAAAACAAACGTTTTCGATCCTAAAGCGACTGTGCATCAGGCGAACGCTTTACCACTGGGCTACGCCCCGTCCTAAACTGTTTTGAAATGCTTGACTTATTTCTTATAGAAATTCATCTGTTGTTAGCTGTGGACGTAAATAGGGCCTATATATAAACACAGATTGAATACTAGCGGCACTTAATGCCAGTCTATTGTCAATTGTTACTTAATATGGCTTCCCTTCTTTTTTTTTCTTATTCTTTGTTTTTTTCCTCTTCTAAACAGCAAATTCGTTTGGGGCTCAGCCGAGAAA
This sequence comes from Gigantopelta aegis, assembly GCF_016097555.1. Lineage (NCBI taxonomy): Eukaryota > Metazoa > Mollusca > Gastropoda > Neomphalida > Peltospiridae > Gigantopelta > Gigantopelta aegis. Next base: position 37,806,538 of record NC_054705.1, on the reverse strand, counting down.
CTGGTTTGTTGTCTGGTGAATAGTACTGATTTCATCTTGTGCGAACGTGATACCGGTGAACTGTTGTGCGTTACATGTTATATTTCAGTGACAGACCCTAGTTTTTATAGATTATACACTGAATAATTATTTTAAAAGATTTTTTTTTTTTTTAACGACACCACTAGAGCGCATTGATTTAGTAATCATCCGCTATTTGATGTACACAATTACCAAATGTTTACCAAATAGTCTTAGAGAGGAAACCCGATTCATTTTTCAATTAGTAACAAAGGATCTTTTATATGCACATCCCACAGACAAGATAGCATATACCACGGCCTTTGGACATTGAAGTATTTTACTCTGTTAGAGCCGGGGTTTTTTTATTAGTTAATTTATACATTACTTAAATTTGGTTGTTTAGATTATCCATTTCCATACACCCGAATTGTTTCTGGTCATCATGGAAGAAAGGAAGGAAAGACATGTTTTATTTAACGACGCACTCAACACATTTTATTTACGGTTATATGGCGCCGGATGGTTAAAGACCACATAGATATTGAGAGAGGAAACCCGCTGTTGCCACTTCATAGGCTACTTTTTTCGATTAGCTGCAAGGGATCTTTTATATGCACTATCCCACAGACAGAATAGCATAAAACCACAGCCCTTGATATACCAGTCGTGGTGCACTGGCTAGAACGAGAAATAGCCCAATCGGCCCACCGACGGGGATCGATCCCAGACCGACCGCGCATCGAGCGAGTGCTTTACCACTGGGCTACGCCCCGCCTTAAAGACACAATAGAGTTAAACAAGAGACTGTGACGTTGAAACAAGGAAATTTCCTTTAAAAACATCTTAGGGACCAAAAAAGAAGAAAAAAGGCGGGACGTAGCCCAGTGGTAAAGCGCTCGCTTTATGTGCAGTTGGTTTGGGATCGATCCCCGTCGGTGAGCCCATTGGGCTATTTCTCGTTCCAGCCAGTGCACCACAACTAGTATACCAAAGGTCGTGGTATGTGTTATCCTGTCTGTGGGATGGTGCATCTAAAAGATCCCTTGCTACTAATGGAAACATGTAGCGGGTTTCTCCTCTAAGACTGTTTCAAAATGACCATACGTTTGACATCCAATAGCCGATGATTAATAAATCAATGTGCTCTAGTGGTGTCGTTAAACAAAATAAAAACGTAAAAAAAAGTCTGTAGTGTTTAAAAACTAGGGTCTGTGACTTTAAGAGTTTTCGATAAAAAAAATATCTAGGCGCATTGTGCGTGAATCGTGTGAGAGTATCGTGTTTTTCAGATCTATTGTGTCCAGGCTGAGAACATATTAATCTTCTTCGTCTTTTCATAATCATTATTATTTTTAACTCTTCTCACGTTATCGTGATGTGGGGTCATTACACAATCACACAACACACTTGTATTATCAAATATTGTTTTTGTTTTGTTAGGCACGTGGGACCGATATCTGAAGTGGTGAGCACAATCTCTTTGTGGGGGATAATCTCTAATGGAGGTGTGTGTGGGGGGGGGGGGGGGGGGGGGGGGCGAGGCGTAGCCGAGTGGTAAAGCACTTGCTTGATGCGCGGTGGGTCTTTTCGATTAGCAGCATGGAATCTTTCATATGCACCATCCTACAGACAGAATAACATATACCATGATCTCTGATATACGAGTCGTGGTGCACTGGTTGGAACGAGAAATAGCCTAACGGGCCCACCGTCGCGGTCGATCCCAATATTAAGATTTAATTACACAATACCAGAAGGTGTAGTCTGTAACAAACGAAGTTTTTAAGGGAGGCCGGATAATACATTACATAAAAGAAACATTTCTTGGAGCAGCGCGGTTCGACACCCAACGGTCGGTCTGGGATCGATACCTGTCGTGTGGGCCCATTGGGCTATTTCTCGTTCCAGCCAGTGCACCATGACTGGCATAATCAAAGACCGTGGTATGTATTACCCTGTCTGTGGGATGGTGCATAGAAAAGATCCCTTGCTGCCAATCAAAAAGTGTAGTCCATGAAGCGGGTTTCCTCTCTCGATATCTGTGTGGTCCTTAACCATATGATATGTCTGACGCCATAAAATAAACATGTGTTGAGAGCGTCGTTAAATAAAACATTTCCTTCCTTCTACAGGCTGGTAGGTACTGGGTTCGGATCCCAGTCGAGGCATGGGATTTTTAATCTAGATACAGACTCCAAACCCTGAGTGAGTGCTCCGCAAGGCTCAATGGGTAGGTGTAAACCACTTGCACCGACCAGTGATCCATAACTGATTCAACAAAGGCCATGGTTTGTGCTATCCTGCATGTGGGAAGCGCAAATAAAAGATCCCTTGCTGCTAATCGGAAAGAGTAGCCCATGACGTGGCGACAGCGAGTTTCCTCTCTCAATATCTGTGTGGTCCGTAACCATATAATATATCTGTGTGGTCCTTAACCATATAATATGTCTGACGCCATATAACCGTAAAATAAACATGTGTTGAGAGCGTCGTTAAATAAAACATTTCCTTCCTTCGGTGTTTTTGTTTTGTCGTTGAGTATACGCCTGCTTGTAAACGTGATACAAGGCACCTACTTGTTGTTGATAACGTGAGGTAGTTCATCCCCAGTACAGAAAGGTCAACTGGTGGGTCGCTCGTTGTTCACGTGTTCGAAGCATAATATCTTTCTTTCATTCATTTATACATATTTTCGTGCTTATAATCCAATTAAGGTTCACGCACGCTTTCCTGGGCACATTCCTCGGCTGTCTGAGCCGTTATTCCAGGGCCCCGCTTTATTATCTTGAGATTAGATTAGATTAAAATAGATGTTTAACGACATCCCAGCACGAAAAATACATCGACTATTGGGTGTGAAACTATGGTAACCGTGAACATAATGATCTTGAGAGTAACTACCTAATTCACTGCATCACTTAGCATTTGGGGCGGGACGTAGCCCAGTGGTACAGCGCTCGTTTGATGCGCGGTCGGTCTAGGATCGATCCCCGTCGGTGGGCCCATTGGGCTATTTCTCGTTCCAGCCAGTGCTCCACAACTGGTGTAACAAAGGTCGTGGTATGTACTATCCTGTCTGTGGGATGGTGCATATAAAAGATCCCTTGCTGCTAATCGAAAAGAGTAGCCCTTGAAGTGGGGACAGCGGGTTTTCTCTTTCAGTATCTGTGTGATTCTCAACCAGGATACTACATACTATGGCCGTTTTTACACTATTGGGATACGTCCCTCTGGATGGATGGATGGATATATGGATCTATGGATGGATGGATGGATGGACGGATGGATGGATGGATGGATGGATGGATGGATGAATGGATGGATGGATGATGGGTGGATGGATGATTGGATGGATGGACGGATGGATGGATGGGTGGATGGATGATTGGATGGATGAATGGATGGATGGATGGATGATTGGATGGATGGATGGATGGATGATTGGATGGATGGATGGATGGATGGATGTGGATGGATGTTTTGTGCATACTAGTATATATATATATATATATATATATATATATATATATATATATATATATATATATATATATATATATGGATCATATTTTCTAAGTAAAACACAACACCAATTCCAACCGCCATCACTAACCAGGGAAAAACAAGTTTCAAAATGTTAAAATTTCTTTTATTAATAAATACAAAAGCACAAGGAAACGAAAGGAATTTTTTTTTCAATAATTACATTTTGAAGTTACATTTCCCGAAATGTACAGAAAATAAACTGACAGAGATATTTGAACAGGAAACAAACACACACAGAAAACCCCCCACCAGAAATAAAAACTTTAAAAAAAAAAAAAAAAAAAAAAAAAATAGTAAGTTTAATGTATCTAGATGTGAACAAATATTTTTGTTAAAAATCTATCATACCATAATAACAAAAGAAAGAATTGTAACAAAACACACACGCAAAGCACTGTGGGGGGAAAACAAACAATTTTTTTTTGTTTAAATGCGGAAAACAAATATTCGTATCTCCTAAGTTCAAGGGCCATAACTCTGTGAAAAATGGGTAAATCGTCATGAAAGTCAAACTTGATCTATAACAGTAGGCCTACATGATACAGCTATACACAATATTACAGCTCAATATATCAATGTATTGTAAAAACAAAACATCTGGAAACCTATGTGGGACAGACAGACAGACGGACAGACAGACATAAAGACGGAAATGACATGCAGTCCCCTCCAGTTGGGTAGGTAGGGGACTAACAATAAACGTCAGTAGGAAAATACAGACACACACAAAATCATACCATTTGTCTTTAAAAACCACACACAATATTTTATCATTTGTCTTAAAATAAAAATACTAAATGTTTCCACTTGTCTTAAAGTAAAAATGTTAAATATTGTCATTGTTTTAAAATAAAAATATAAAATGTTGCTGATTATCTTAAAATAATAATATAAAATGTTTCCTGATTGTCTTAAAATAAAAATACAAAATGTTTCCACTTGTCTTAAAGTAAAAATGTTAAATATTGTCACTTGTTTTAAAATAAAAATCTAAAATGTTGCTGTTTGTCTTAAAATAAAAATATAAAATTTCCTCTTGTTTTAAAATATAAATACAAAATGTTGTCAGCTTCCTTAAAATAAAAGCACAAACTGTTGCCACTTGTCTTAAAATAAAACGAATAAATATTGCCTCTTTTCTTAAAAGAAAAAAGAAGAAAAAAAATGTTGCCTCTAAAACTACAAAATGATGTTTTCTTTAAATAATACTACAAACTGTTGTCATTTGTCTTAAAAGAAAAATTTAAATATAGAAAACGTTGTCACTAATTTTAAAACAAATGTACAAAATGTTGCCAAGTGTCTGAAAGTAAGAACACAAAAATGTTGTCATTTATCTTAAAATAAAAAACTAAAATTTTGCCTCTTGTTTTACGTAAAACTACACAATGGTGTTACTTGTCTTAAAGCAAGAAGACAAAATGTTTCCTCTTGTCTTAAAATAAAAATACAAAATTTAATGTTGTTTCTTGTCCTAAAGTACTAATAGAAAATGTCACTTGTTTTAAAGTAAGAACACAAACTTTTGACACATATCTTAAAATAAAAGTACAAAATGTTGCCAGTTGCCTTAAAGTAAAAATACAAGTTGTTTTTAAAAACCTGATGTAAAAATAAAAAGTTTTGTCACTTTAAAATAAAAATTAAACTAATTCTATTGTATAAAGTAAGGACCATTCGTAATGTTGCCACTAAACATCGGTCTTAATCAAAATGTTGCCACTAGTTTTAGTTAAAATGTTGCCGCTTCTCTTGGTCAAAATGTTGCGACTTGTCCAATATAAATGCAATATGTTTCCTCTAATCTTAGTCAAATGTTGCCACTAGTTTTAGTCAAAATGTTGCCACTTGTTTTAGTCAAAATGTTGCCACCAGCTATTCATAGTCAAAATGTTTACACGTCTCAGACAAAATGTGAAATGCTCGTTGTCTTTGGAATACTGTAGGTGTCCTTTTGGGGACATTGTAATGACTCCCGTCCTAAAAACATCCTTCGGCCACTCCTGGGTCCTAATTCACAAAACTCTCGCAACCTTGCGATCTCGCAGTGCAATGCAAAAATACTTGTAAAGAGGATGAGATATTTCGTAAGTGAGCGTAAGCGAGCTTTGTGAATCAGGCCCCTGGCCTGGTGCTTATAAAACTATTTTAGTTTTAGACTCGAGACTCTAATAGAGTCTGGGACAGTAATGCGATGACAACGCATTACAAATTGTATGTGTGTGACGTCATTAGAGATTGAGTGTGGACTCTAAACGTTTTATAAGCACGGGCCCTGGTCAGTCTTTACATCCCGAGGTCAGAGTCGATCTCGTGGGGTGCGGCATCACTGAAACCTCCCGTCCTAAAAGCATCGTTCGGTCACTCCTGGTCTGTCTTTACACACCGAGGTGAGAGTCGCCTTCGTGGAATGTGGTATCACTGCTGTTGTCTCCAGTGGTTCCTGAAATGTGTCCGTTCAGCCAATATGTCTGCATGATGCCCTTCCCCTGACAGGAACAAAACAACAAATAGAACGATTTGACTGTTAGGTTATGCAAGTTTGAAATATGGGTCTAACCCCAGTAATAGTGGTGTAAAAACTGTGTGCGTTAAGTCTCTACTGAAGTTAAATTAGAGTGGGGTTTTTTCTTTCGGACCCCTTAAAAAGAGAGAGAGAGAGAGAGAGAGAGAGAGAGAGAGAGAGAGAGAGAGAGAGAGAGAGAGAGAGAGAGAGAGAGAGAGAGAGAGAGAGAGAGAGAGAGAGAGAGAGAGAGAGAGAGAGAGAGAGAGAGAGAGACACACACACAGACAGACAGACAGACAGACAGACATACAGAGAGAGGGGTAGAGGGAGAGGGAGGGAGACGGCGAGACAGAGAGAGGGGTATACCTTCAGCTATATGCCTATAAAAAATTACAACCAAATAATTCCATTTACTAGTTAAAAAAAGAGAGTATTTTAGGGGGAATATTGAGATTGTGTCACGCACATTATCTAGTGACGTCACTGTTTTATGCGTACACATTCGACGCACTAAGTTTTTCTCATAATTCTTAGCAGACAACTGACAAAGAATCGTTCTGGAGTGTTCTGCTCTGATCTGCTCTGTTCTGCTCTGTTCTGTTCTGTTCTATTCTATTCTATTCTGACAAAGAAACAAAGATGGTGACCATGCACCCACGGCACTGACTAACGACCGCCAATAGTAGGGGAGCAAAGTAGGTAGTTACAGGTGCCTCTTAACAATGCCAGAAGTAACTACTGAACACTCTCCGAAGTGGTCAGACTAAGCCCACAGCTAAAAGCTGATGGGAAATGACACAAGAGACAAGCACCTGTCGCGGTTGGCGAGACAAGGACTGGGATGTGGATGTGAACAGCGAAAGAAGTTGAAAGACAGGACCTGTTAGATCGGGAAGAAATGAGATGGAATTCAAAGGAGTAAAAAAGAAAGGGGGCAGTGGGGGAAAAAAAGAAAAAAAAAGATGGTGACCATGCTATTAGACACAATTTATTCGGAAAATCCCTCTTGTACAAAACTTTAAAAAAATATATTATTATTGAGTTAATTATGGAAAGATTATGCGTGGGATCGATTAATCTGTAGTTATTTATTGCAAATAAATGTGAAAATAACAATATATTGCAGTTTCAACTTCGACATAGGACCTTTAAGAGAGGTTACCTTGATGACGATGGGATCTCTTGCAGTCATACTTAACATGTTGGTGGTTTTCATCAAGGAGTTGAAAGTACTCGCACTCAGATGTATTCTTCCTGCTGAGGAACCACGAATAAATACACATAAAACACTCATAAACATAATTATATAAATACACAACAACAAAAAACATGAATACACATACATACGCACATAAATATACATAAACGCACATAAATACACATAAACGCATATAAATATACATAAAACACTCATAAACAAAATTATTATATAACTACACAAAAACCACACATAAATACACATATACATACACACATAAATACACATAAACGCACATAAATAAACATCAAACACTCATAAACATAATTATTATATAACTACATAAAAACCACACATAAATACACATGCATACACACATAAATATACATAAACGCACATAAATACACACCAACGCACATAAATACATATAAGCGCATATAAATACACATAAAACACTCAAAAAGATAATTATTATATACTAGTATCTACACAAAAACACACATAAATATACAAATGCACATAAATACACATAAACGCACATAAATACACACAAACGCATATAAATACACATAAACAAAAATATATATACATAAACATACATAAATACAGATAAACACACATAAATATACATAAACAAAACACATAAATATACATAAACACGCACATAAATATACATAAACACACATAAATATACACATAAATATGTATAAACGTACATATACACATATAAATACACAAAAAGTTTTAAAAGCCCCCACATAAATGCACATAAACATACATAAATGCACAAAAACACACATAAATACACAAAAACATACATAGATACACAAAAACCGCACAAAATGTACATAAACAAACATAAATGCACACAACAGGTTGTTCAACAATTACAGAACAGCTGGGGCCTAATTAACAAAACTCTCTTAGGCTCTGCTAAACAACAAAATCTCCTCTTTACAAGTATTATAGCATTGCACTGCGAGATCGCAAAGTTGCGAGAGTTTGGGCCCCTGAACTTTTATCACACTCTGCAACGGTGTTAGAGGAACAAATATAATGAGATATAATCTAGGATAAGATGATTTACATTACCATACATACAATATTGAAAACTTTTCTTGATATATATATATGTAATAAAATATATTTCGTTAATATGAAACGTCTAAATATTGTATTTAAATAAAATACATTAAATTGTTGAAAGTCGATAAAGTGTTTTTAAATACTAATGTTGGAAAGTCGAAATACTGTGTTTCAATTTTAATACATAAAATATGTGAAAATAGTGGGTAGTCGAGACAATGTTTTCAAATATTAAATCATAAAATATCTAAAATTTTGGAAAGTCGAAATAGTGTTTCAATATTAAATCATAAAATATGTAAAATTTTGGAAAGTCGAAATAGTGTTTCAATATTAAATCATAAAATATGTAAAATTTTGGAAAGTCGAAATAGTGTTTCAATTTTAATAAATAAAATATGTAAAAAAATAAATAATAATAATTAGAAAGTGGAGATAGTGTATTTAAAATACTCACACATTCCGTAACTTTTCATTCTCGATGCAGTGTTGACGGTGTCGCCAAAAAGACAATACCTTGGCCTGATGGTTCCCACAATACCAGCCATGCAGGGGCCTGGAAGAAAGGAAGGTAATATGTTCCTTACGTCACATCAGCACATTGTTTGAAACAGTAATCATACTTTCCAGTCCTTTGACATCGCTTACTAATTCAAAACACAAACACACTAATAAAGTCACAATTTCGATATACCATTCTCTAATACTGCTTAAACATTCAAAACACAAACACAAGTACAGTTTTAATAAACGCACAATGTTGACACACCATTCTTTAACATCGCTTAACAATTCAAAACACAAACACAAGTACAGTTTTAATAAACTAACAATCTCGACACACCATTCTCTAATACTGCTTAAACATTCAAATCACAAACACAAGTACAGTTTTAATAAACTCACAATCTGGACACACCATTCGTTAATATCGCTTAATAATTCAAAACACAAACACAAGTACAGTTTTAATAAACTCACAATCTCGGCACACCATCCTTTAACATCGCTTAATAATTCAAAACACAAACACAAGTACAGTTTTAATAAACTCACAATCTCACTGTCCCATCTTAAAACATCGATACAAAGTTAAAATTAAAGTTTGATAGTTAAAATTAAAGTTTGGTTTGTTTAACGACACCATAGATAGGATAGCATTTGATATACCAGTCGTGGTGCACCAGTTAGCTCACTAAAGTAAAATACAAACACAACTATAGTATTAATTAACTCATAATCGCCCCCGTCCCATTCTATAACATCGATAAAAATGCAAAACAAAAAACAAAACTAAAGTTTTAATAAATGCATAAAAGTGTCTGCAAGACTAAAACAAAACTGTCATGACTTTCATAGGCGTACGGGCTCCCATTTTCATAGGGGGGCAGGCTGGTTTTTGTCTGAATTAAACGAAAATGCCAGAATGTAGATACAACATTTATTCATATTAGCATTACTACCAAACAAGCTATATAGGGTTGTAAACCAATCACTGTGCATTTTTACATGGATTACAACTAATTTTGAGGGTAGAATGATGGAAATACATGTAATATTGTGTCCGAATTTGAGGTTTTGTTCACCAGTGTTGATATCAAACTTTAATTCGTCCACCCGACCCCCACAGCCCCGCGCCTGAGATGACTCACCACTGTTGATACCAATCTTCAACACCTCCACCACCACCACCTCACACGACCCCCATCGCCCACCCCTTAGACGCCTCACCAGTGTTGATACCAATCTTCAACACCTCCACCACCACCACCACCACCACCACCCCCACTCCCACCGCCCCGCCCCTGAGATGACTCACCAGTGTTGATACCAATCTTCAACTCATCGCCCCCACTCCACCCCACCCGACCCCTACCGCCCCGCCCCTGAGATGACTCACCAGTGTTGATACCAATCTTCAATTCAATGCACTTGTCCCCGTGTGTGATGAAGCGTCGTTGTCGGGTCATACTCTGGAAGTCAAGGGCCAGGTTAGCTATTTCTCGAGCGTGCTGCTCTTTGATTCGCATGGAGAGACCTGAAATATATTGTCATTTTGTTTAACGACACCACTAGAGCACATTGATTGCTAATTATCGGCTATTGGATGGCAAACATTTGGTAATTTTGACATTATGTCTTTAGAGAGGAAACCCGCTACATTTATCCAATAGTAGCGAGGGACCTTTTATATGCACCATCCCACAGACAGGATAGCACATACCACGGCCTTTGATATACCAGTTGTGGCGCAGTGGTTGGAACGCAAAATAGCTCAATAGGTCTGTCCACCGACGGGGATCGATCCCAAATCGACCGCGCATCAAGGGAGCACTTTACAACTGGGCTACTTCCTGCCCCGTGAATAAAAAACAACGTCGTAGGACGAGAGCAAAAAAAAAAATTCAATTAAAGGCATACTGTCACGGATTTAAGTATCTTATTTATCTAAAACTGGATAATAAATGAAAATTACATTAATTTTTGAATACCAAATCTAGCTATCGCATCACTTTAATTGAACCACGATGGAGTGAAATCCGTGTGAATCCTCTTGGCAATTTTAGTTTTTGAATTATGGACCATTGCCATAATTCAATTATTTTCACTAAATATCATTAATTAGTGGAGTATGGTGTTTACGTAGATGTTTGAATAAAGTACATGTAGGGGAAAATCAAATATATTTTTGTTCAGGTAATACTTTGATCGGCCATTTAATAGGTCAGTGGTCAGTGACAATACGCCTTTAAAATGAGCTATAATGAATATGAATATGTAATAACGTAACGTAAATAATACATTGAACAAAAGAAACCCAAATAGTAATTTTTTTTTTATAATTTATTTTACATTATTCAGTTTAAATAGTATTATTTTGGGGTCGAAGGAAGGAAGGAAAGAAATGTTTGATTTAACGACGCACTCAACACATTTTATTTATGGTTATATGGCGTCAGACATATGGTTAATGGACCACACAGATATATAGAGAGGAAACCCGCTGTCACCACTTCATGGGCAACTTTTTTCGATTAGCAGCAAGGGATGTTTTATATGCACCATCACACAGACAGGACAGTACATACCACGGCCTTTATTACACCAGTCGTGGTGCACTGGCTGGAGCGAGAAATAGTCCAATGGGCCCACTGACGGGGATCGATCCCAAACCGACCGCGTATCAAGCGAACGCTTTACCACTGGGTTACGTCTCGGCCCCTCCATATAAAAGATCCTTGCCGCTAATTTGAATTTTGGTAGGTGTAGCCAATTAATTAGTTTCATCGGTCTAAGTTTATGAGAATATGGACTTAATCGAGAAAATATAACATTAAAAAAACGAAAAAAACCCACAGTATCGTGCATACATCGTGTTAAATACAAGGTACAAAAATTAATTCCACAAATACAACGGCATAGGACGTTGCCATCTTTGTCACTTGGGGCGAGACGTAGCCCAGTGGTAAAGCGCTTGCTTGAGGCGCAGTCGGTTTGGGTTCGATCCCCGTCAGTGGGCCCATTGGGCTATTTCTCGCTCCAGCCAGTGCACCACGACTGGTACAGCGAAGGCCGTGGTATGTGTTATCCTGTCTATGGGATGGTGCATATAAAAGATCCCTTGGTGCCAATCGAAAAGAGTAGCCCATGAAGTGGCGACAGCGGGTTTCCTCCTTCAATAGCTGTGTGGTCCTTAACCATATGTCTGACGCCATATAACCGTAAATAAAATGTGTTGAGTGCGTCGTTAAATAAAACATTTCCTCCCACTGATTAAGCTAAATCCCGCTCCTAATAATACAAAATAATAATGAAAGGCCACCGCACACCCATCTAAACATCTAGTGTGAGAGAGAGAGAGAGAGAGAGAGAGAGAGAGAGAGAGAGAGAGAGAGAGAGAGAGAGAGAGAGAGAGAGAGAGAGAGAGAGAGAGAGAGAGAGAGAGAGAGAGAGAGAGAGAGAGAGAGAGACACACACACACAGAGAGAAAGAGAGAGAGAGGGCAGAGCGAAGAAGAACAACAATATTTTAATATTCACCTGATACGACCATATAGGAGTCATTAATGGTCTCCACCTTGTAGACCTCGTGGTTGGCCAGCTGCTCATCGAAGGCCGTGTAGAGACTGTTCAGGATGTGCACGATCTGGAACGGCGTGCAGAGCGTCACGATGTCCGTGAATTCCTCGATCTCAGAGAACATGATCGTCACCGCCTTGAAGTACTCCGCCTCGATGTTCTCGCAGCTCTTGAGTTTCTCCGCGATCGGCTTGGGCACCATCTGGTAGAGCAGGTTGTCCTTGGCCTTCATCTTCCTGTGCAGCTGCCTGGTCTTGGTCACCAGCGACTGCGCGTACGTCTGTATGTCTCGGGTGAGAGCCCGCACGAGCATGATGACCACTGGACACACGAGGAAGTCCACAACGAGGACGATGATGCAGATTATAAGTTTTCTGGTAAAAACAAAAATAATGAAGGAAGGAAGGAAACACATTTTATTAGGAAGGAAGGAAGGAAATGTTTTATTTAATGACGCACTCAACACATTTTATTTACGGTTATATGGTGTCAGACATATGGTTAAGGACCACACATATATTGAGAGAGGAAGAAGGAAATGTTTTATTCAACAACGCACTTAACACATTTTATTTACCGTTATATGGTGTCAGACATAATGGTTAAGGACCACACAGATATTGAGAGAGGAAGCAGGAAATGTTTTATTTAACGACGCACTCAGAACATTTTATTTACGGTTATATATGGCGTCAGACATATGATATTGAGAGAGGAAGAAGGAAATATTTTATTTAACGACGCACTCAGCACATTTTATTTACGTTACATATGGCGTCAGACATATGCTTAAGGACCACACAGATATTGAGAGAGGAAGAAGGAAATCTTTTATTTAACTACACACTCAACACATTTTATTTTACGGTTATATGGCGTGGGACATATGGTTAATGACCACACAGATATTGAGAGAGGAAGAAGGAAATATTTTATTTAACGACACACTCAACACATTTTATTTACGGTTATATATGGCGTTGGACATATGATATTGAGACAGGAAGAAGGAAATGTTTTATTTAACGACGCACTCAGCACATTTTATTTACGGTTATATGGCGTCGGACATATGGTTAAGGACCACACAGATATTGAGAGAGGAAGAAGGAAATATTTTATTTAACGACACACTCAACACATTTTATTTACGGTTATATATGGCGTCGGACATATGGTTAAGAACCACATAATGAGATAATGACAGATGTCACCTGCTACCGCTACGCAACGGGCTACATTGATTTAACAGACATTTTGGAAACGCCTTCATATTTTATTTTGCCACCTTGGTGTATCAAACCACCAAAAATTGTATTCGATCTTGTGCATCTAAAAAAAGATCGCACAGATGCAGTTATTTATAAACAACATTTCATGGAAATCCAAGAGCGGTACTGTGATTACATTCCTGTTTACACAGACGGATCACGGGATGGGAATTCGGTGGCTTGTGCTACAGTGTTTCCATCAGACACAATATTTCCATGAGATTGCCCGATTCAGCATCAATCTTTACTGCTGAAATTTGGGCAATCATTAAGCCCTGGAACAGATTAAGGATTCATATGCATCCAAGTATATTATTTTTACAGACTCACTTTCCTGTCTTCAAGCTCTACAGTACATGAAATTGGAGCACCCCTTAGTTGGGATGGTGATACGAAAGTGTGTCTTTTTATCAATTGCCAATAAAGATGTTATACTGTGTTGGGTACCCAGCCATGTTGGCATTAGGGGTAACGAAAAGGCAGATGTTGCTGCCAAGTCTGCTTTGAACTTGCCCCGTGTCCATGTTGGTGTCCCCTACAGTGATTTTAAATTTCATATTAACCAATATATCTTTTCGACTTGGCAAGATGATTGGGACGGTGCGGTTGCGAATAAGCTTCATTCTGTCAAGGCAGTCCTGGGAGAGTGGCAGTCATCCTACAGGCGATGCAGGAAGGATGAAGTAGTTCTTATGCCGTGCCCCGCATCGGCCATACTGACGCATTCATTTTATTTAAAGAAGGACCCTCCTCCTCAGTGTGAACACTGTCAGTGTACACTGACTGTGCGGCACATTTTGGTGGAGTGTGATCATCTCAAGCCGACAAGAAATAATATATTTGGCAACAGAAATGTTTTGGAATCATTTAAATTCCATCCAATGTTAATTGTAAAGTTTTTAAAACACTTTGACTTCTATACAAAATTTTAAGATATACTTAACTTGATTTTATATATTGTATTATACTTCCCCCCCACAGCTCCTTACACTGTGGTTTTACATGAGTGCATATAAATATGTTCATATACTTACCATTTGTGACACCCAATAGCCGATATGTATTTTTGTGCTGGGGTGTCGTTAAACAAACATTCAATCAATCAATCAATCAAAACTCTTTCCCTTTAACAGGAAGGGATCTTTTATATGCACCATCCGTCAGAATATTACATGCCACAGCCTTTGTTATACGAGTTGTGAAGTTTTGGCCAGGACGAAGCTGAGTTGTATGCCCAGGACAGCGTGCTTGAATCGTACTTGGATATAAGCATGGACATAAATTGAAAAACAATTACCAGTTCCTTTGCATACCTCTCGTGTCCACTGATACTGGCCCTTAGGTGTCCAGAACAAATGTAAAGAAAACTATCCGTTAGGTTCATATTTAAAGTAGACCACGTTACGTCCCTGCCTTTTCTTGACAGGCAAGTCAGAAAGCTGAGATGTGCATCCAGAACAGTATGCTTGAACCTTAATTAGATATAAGCATGGACATAAAAAAAAAAAAAAAAAAAAAAAAAAAAAAAACCCCACACTCCCAGTGTCCTTTGCATACCTCTCTTCTCCGCTGATGCTGGCCTTCAACTCATTATTGACGACCAGAGCCAGATCCGTAGGCTATACATATAGGTGTCCAGAAAAAATGTCGACAAAAATGTCCGCATTTTCGCCCATTTGATTAACATGGGACAGCACCTCTCCAATGTTAATCCAATGGGCGAAAGTGCGTCAGAACTATCATTTCTACCACTACTATCTTAATTAGATATAAGCATGGACATAAATTTGGAAAACGAAAAAAACTCCCCAAAACACCCTCTCGCCCCCCAAAAACAAAACACCAACAAAAAAATAATTTAAAAACCACAACAAAACCCAACAAAAAAAACCCCACAACAACAACAAAAAACAAAACAAAACAAAAAAAAAAACCCAAAACAAAACAAACAAACAAAAAACCACTCCCAGTGTCCTTTGTATACCTCTCTTCTCCGCTGATGCTGGCCTCCAATTCATTATTGACGACCAGTGCCAGATCCTCCTGTATGACGAGCAGACTGTCCAGATACAGCGTCATGTTGTCGAACCACCACTGAGCCTTCAGCACAGACGGCTTGGTATTCACCGAGTGCTGGATCTCGTAGCGGAACTTCTCGATCACCGCCGTCAGGTTGGTCCCGTGCTTCGACACGCCCTTCTGGAAGATGGCGTCCACCTCGTTCCAGTAGGTGACCGCCGAGCGGTAGTTGGATTTGAAGACGTTCACGTTCATGTTGTATGTCTCGTAGACGTCCTGGCTCGGGAAGCTGCCGTTGACGTAGAAGACGACCCCCAGGGCCCTCTCCATCCCGATCTGCTCCATGCTGGTGACGATCTTGTTGTACGAGACGAGGATCTTCCACATGAAGGTCATCCTGGACTCGCTGATGGCGTCGTAGAACCATTCGATGAACGGCTCCATGAGCGAGTTGTAGAACTCAATCTCGTCGTAGATGGCGAAGGCCTTCTGGTACAGTGACTGCCGGTGCTGGTTGAGGAAGTAGTGCAGTTTGCGTTTGGAGTGGTGGACGGACGTCGACTCCGCGATCAGCGGCCAGGTGGATAGCTCGTTGAGGGCCTGGTCGGTGAGGAGGTATTCGTTCAGCAGGAAGGTCTTCGTCTGGGGGCCAAGGATGCTGAAGTACAGCACAGACATGTCCCGCTCTCGCTGGATCTTGTTGAGGAACTTTCCCAGCTCTACGCTGATTTTGACAGCAGATAAAGTCTGCAAAAGAAAAGAAAAGACAGTTAAGTCTGAGGGAATTTGTTTTAGGCGAGTGCTCTTCCGACAGCTAGACCCCTCCCTCTCCTCAAAGAGGAAGAAGGAAATGTCTTGTTTAACGACGCACTCAACACATTTTATTCAGTCAATCGGATATATGGTTAAGGACCACACAGATATTGAGGGAGGAAACCCGCTGTCGCCACTTCATGGGCTACTCTTTTCGATTAGCAGCAAGGGATCTTTTATATGCACCATCCCATAGACAGGATAACACATACCACGGCCTTTCATATACCAGTCGTGGTGCACTGGCTGGCATGAGAAATAGCCCAATGGGCCCACTGACGGGGATCGATCCTAGACTGACCGCACATCGAGCGATCGCTTTACCACTGGACTATGTCCTGCACAGTAGCTCATATGGAGCACAGTGGGTCTAGGATCAATCCCCGTTGGAAGAAAAACTGGGCTATTTCTCGTTCCATTCAGTGTTCCATAACTAGTGTAACAAAGGTTGTGGTATGTACTATCCTGTCTGTCGGTTGGTACATATTGAGAATACTACATGAGTGGCTATTGGATATCAATTTATCTTACGAGTTGTTTAAAAATAGTATCTAACAAGCAAAGAGTAAGTTGGATACGTTTTTAAACAAAGAGTTGCAAAATAAATGGTTTTGTTTATCGACACCACTAGAGCACATTGATTAATTAATCATCGGCTATTGGATGTCAAACATTTGGTAATTCTGACTCGTAGTCATCAGAGGAAACCTGTTACATTTTTCCTAATGCAGCAAGGGATCTTTTATATGCACTTTCCCAGAGACAGAAAAGCACATACCATGGCCTTCGGACCAGTTGTGGAGCACTGGTTGGAATGAGAAAAAAACCCAATCAGCTGAATGGATCCACCGAAGAAAAGAAAAGACAGTTAAATCTGGAGGAAAAAGAAAATCTTAGGTGAGCGCTCTATCGACAGCTAGACCCCTCCCTCTCATCGTGTAATTAGAATAAGGTCTAGACTGCGAAAAGCCAAGTCTTTAGGAGGTGGGTTCGGGTCATGCTTCTCCGGAAAATACATTACAAAAGAATATATTTTCTTCTAGCACTGGGATTCAACGCCCCAAAACCGTACCTCTTTCATTCATTTATATTTGTCATCGTGTTTCTATCCAATTAAGGTTCAAGCACGCTCTCCTGAACACATACATCTCAGCTATCTGGGCTGTCTGTCCAGGACAGAGAGTTAGTGCTTACGTTTGTTAGTGGTAAGTGATAGCGACGTCGATGTAGTGGCCATACACCTACCCACTGGGTCGTTAATACGCACTCTAGGTGAGAGCAGGTATCATCGGGATGCTATCCCTGTACTTACCCGCCTTAAAGGGACAGTCCTGAGTTTGTTGCCGTTGCGAAGATGTTGCGGACTACCTGAGACGTTTCAAGGACAACAAATTTGAATTAAATACGTTTTCCTTCATAAAATATCAGTGTCTGAATATTTAAATGTGTATCTCATCGTCCCAGTATTGTACTAGCTTCATTTCGTTTCCATACATATATATATATATATATATATATATATATATATATATATATATATATATATATATATATATATATATATATTTGGGGGGGGGGGGGGTTGTACATACGAAATTGTCTGAAGACCAATTTCAGTTTGGGCTACATACAAATAACAGGACAACAAGAAACACTGAATATACAGACACCTATATTATAAAGAAGAAACAATATTTACTGTGTAATTTTAGTCGTTAACGACAACACCACCGAGACCTCCCCTCAGTACGTGCGTTTGAAGACATGCATGTACTGACCTCCGCCCTATGAATGTCCATGGTGTGCTAAGAAATACTGATCTACCCCTTCTGGATCCGCCTATGGTGCACTAACACATACTGACCTCCCCCTTCTGGATCCGCCTATGGTGCACTAACACATACTAACATACCCCCCCCCACCTCTGGATACGCCCATGGTGTGCTAAGACATACTGACCCCCCCCCTGAATCCGCCCATGTTGTGCTAAGACATACTGACCCTCCCCACTCTGGATCCGCCCATGGTGTGCTAAGACATACTGACCTCCCCACTCTGGATCCGCCCATCGTCTTCTAAGAAATACTGACCTCCCCCGCTGGATCCGACCATGGTGTGCTAAGACATACTGACCTCCCCCCTGGATCCGCCCATGGTGTGCCCCCCCCCTCCGGATCCGCACATGGTGTGCTAAGACATACTGATCCGCCCATGGTGTGCCATACCCCCCTCTGGATCCGCTCATGGTGTGATAAAGCATACTGACCTACCCCCTCTGGATCCGCCCATCGTCTGCTAAGAAATACTGACCTCCCCCGCTGGATCCGACCATGGTGTGCTAAGACATACTGACCTCCCCCTCTGGATCCGCCCATGGTGTGCTAAGACATACTGACCTCCTCCCTCTGGATCCTCCCATGGTGTGCTAAGACATACTGACCTCCCCCTCTGGATCCGCCCATGGTGTGCTAAGACATACTGACCTCCGCTCTGGATCCGCCCATGGTGTGTTAAAGTATACTGATCTCCCTCCTCTGGATCCGCCTATGGTGTGCTAAGACAAACTGACCCCCCTCTGGATCCGTCCATAGTGTGCTAACATATACTGACCTCCCCCTCTGGATCCGTCCATGGTGTGCTAACATATACTGACCCCCCCCCCCCCTCTCCTCTGGATCTACCCATGGTGTGCTAAGACACACTGTACTGACCACCCCCCTCTGGATTCGCCCATGGTGTGCTAAGACATACTGACCTCCGCTCTGGATCCGCCCATGGTGTGTTAAAGTATACTGATCTCCCTCCTCTGGATCCGCCTATGGTGTGCTAAGACATACTGACCTCCCTCTCTGGATCCGCCCATGGTGTGCTAAGACATACTGACCTCCCATGGATCCGCCCATGGTGTGCTAAGATATACTGACCTCCTCCACGTCGGCCATGTCCTGTAGTGTGTCGTTCAGGTCGTACATGGTGAAGCTGAGCAAGGCGAGGATGGGTAGCAGACTGAGGATGAGGATCTTCACCAGCTGCTTGCGCCGACCGATCACCGTCAGCGGGTTGTCGCGACACAGGTTGACTGCAACATAGAAACAACAACAACAGCAAGATTTTATTTACAAACAAGAACATTAACTTGGTGGCGTTTCAGTGAATGAAGTCATTGAAATCAATCGACCGGCTAAACAAGCCAACAACCAACCAATCACTGAGTTAGCCAGCCAGATAGTCGGTCAATCAGTCAGTCAGCCATATAGTTAGTCAGTTAGTTAGTTAGTTAGTCAGCCAGCCAGTCAATCAATCACCCAGCCAGCCAGTCAGCCAGCCAGTCAACCAATCACCCAGTCAGTCAGTCAGTCAGTAAGCCAGTAAGCCAGACAATCAGTCAGTCAGTCAGTCAGTCAGTCAGCCAGCCAGTCAGTCAGTCAGTCAGTCAGTCAGGCAGTCAGTCAGTCAGTCAGTCAGTCAGCCAGCCAGTCAGTCAGTCAGCCAGCCAGCCAGCCAGCCAGTCAGTCAGTCCCGTGAGTCAGCCAGTCAGTCAGCCAGTCTCGTGAATCAGCCAGTCAATCAGTCAATCAATAAGCCAGTAAGCCAGTCAATCAGTCAGCCAGCCAGCCAATCAGCCAGTCAGTCAGCCAGTACTTCAATAGTCAGTCAGTCGGTCAGTTAGTCAGCCAGTCAATCAGATAGTCGGTCAGTCATCCAGCCAGTCAATCAATCAGCCAACCCGTCAGTCAGTCAGTCCGTCAGTCAGTCAGCCAGCCAGCCAGTCAGTCACGTAAGTCCGTCAGTCAGTCAGACAGCTAGCCAGTCAGTCAGTCAATCAGTCAGCCAGCCAGCCAATCAGTTAGTCAGCCAGTCAGTCAACCATCTAGTTAGTCAGTCAACCAGCCAGTCAGTTAACCAGTCAACCTGTCAGTCAGACAGACAACCAGTTCAGTTTTACCAATCAGTCAGTCAGTCACTCAGCCAATCATGCACACAGTCAGCTAGTCACCTAAACGTCATCCATGGCAGCACAACTAAATCACTTCTCTGCATCACTTCTGTAATGCTATTTTCCATGTGCCCGCTTTCTTGGGGCAGGCGCAGGGGCGGAACACAGAAAAACAGATGGATAAAAAGAAAATTGATTCCATGATTTCCAAATTTTTAATGAGATTGGTAACTGTGACATTTAGTCTTAGAGAGAAAACCCGCTACATTTTGTTCCATTAGCAGCAAGAGATTATTTTATATGCACCATCCCACAGACAGGACAGCAGATGCCACGGCCTTTGATATACCAGTCGTGGTGCACTGGCTGGAACGATAAATAGCCCAATGGGCCCACCGACGAGGGATCGATCCCAAATCGACCGCGCATTAAGCGAGCGCTTTACCGCCGAGCTATGTCCCGCCTCCTCGTTTTAGTCTGCACTTACCAGGGGCGGATCCAGAAAATCCATTAGGGGGGACCAATGACATGAGGCGGAATACCAAGGGAACTTTGGGGGGAGGTTTGGAGGGGGATCATAAATTTTTAATAATAATATATAATAAAATTATAACTGTCGCGGATCCCTGCCCCCTCCCCCTAGATCCACCTCTGCTTACACAGATTATTCCTTTGAGGGTGTAGCACTTGTATGATTTCGTCTCCGTCCAATCCGGACACGACGGACGAATGGTTCGTGCTCAAGTTCTGGCCTTGCATGGTGGTGATTTAGGTCTTCAGTTCGTGTCTTCGACCTGCTTCCTCACGACAATTGAAAGAAAGAAAGAAATGTGTTATTTAACGACGCACTCAACACATTTTATTTACGGTTATATGGCGTCAGACATATGGTTAAGGATCACACAGATTTTGAGAGGAAACCCGCTGTCGCCACTACATGGGCTACTCTTCTGATTAGCAGCAAGGGATCTTTTATTTGCGCTTCCCACAGGTAGGATAGCACAAACCATGGCCTTTGTTGAACCAGTTATGGATCACTGGTCGGTGCAAGTGGTTTACACCTACCCATTGAGCCTTGCGGAGCACTCACTCAGGGTTTGGAGTCGGTATCTGGATTAAAAATCCCATGCCTCGACTGGGATCCGAACCCAGTACCTACCAGCCTGTAGACCGATGGCCTAACCACTACGCCACCGAGGCCGGTCACGACAATTGATGATGTATGTCTAAAAAGTAACAGAATTTACAGTCATAATGACATTACAGATGGATTTGGGGGTTTATATACATAGATATAGATATAGATATTGGACTAGCCCGTGTACTCGTTTAGCTTGACGGACATATGTACCGTTATACCGGCCTCGGTGGCGTCGTGGTCAAGCCATCAAACATAAGGCTGGTAGGTACAGGGTTCGTACCCCTGTACCGGCTCCCACCCAAAGCAAGTTTTAATGACTCGATGGGTAGGTGTAAGACCACTACACCCTCTTCTCTCTCACTAACCACTAACCACTAACAACTAACCCACTGTGCTTGAACCTTTTTTTGGATATAAGCACACAAATAATAAAAAGGAAAAGTACGTGCAGTAGATGATAAAGAGCTTCTCAGTGGTATGCATCGTTTAATTTATTATCGTACATCATTTTTAAATGTTTCGCTCTAGCCAGTGCACCACTACTGGTATATCAAAGGCCGTGGTATGTGTTATCCTGTTTGTGGGATGGTGCATATAAAAGATCCCTTTTAATAAAACATTTCCTTCCTTCTTCATTTTAAAAATAAGCTATCACTGGCGTACGGGCTTCCATTTTCGTAGTGGGAACGGCGCAAGCTGATTTTCCCGAATGATTTTCACTCTTTTTTTTCTTCTTCATATTTACGTTACTACCAAACTGCTATATAGGGTTGGAAACGAATCACAACGCATTTTTACATGGATTACAACTAGGAAATGTTTTATTTAACGACGCACTCAGCACATTTTATTTACGGTTATATGGCGTCGGACATATGGTTAAGAACATCACAGATATTGAGGGAGGAAACCCGCTGTCGCCACTTCATGGGCTACTCTTTTCGATTAGCAGTAAGGGATCTTTTATATGCACCATTCCACAGACAGGATAGTACATACCACGGACTTTGTTACACCAGTTGTGAAGCACTGGCTGGAAGAAGAAATAGCCCAATGGGGCCACCGACGGGGATCGATCCTAAACTGATCACACGCATTAAGCGAGGGCTTTACCACTAGGCTACGTCCCGGCCCTGGATTACAACTAGTATTGTGGGTAGAATGCTGCCGGGAAATACATGGTTATGAGGTTTCAGACACGGTCATCTTGCCAGACCGATTCTGTCCCGGGTCAAACCCCTGGCTATCCAGAGACGGGACCCGGGATGGACATGCCTGAAATCTTAGTGGTATAGGGGCATGTTAAAATAGTTCAAAGTCAAATCTTTCCCGAATATATTAGACCGGGAGCCAAGTGAGATTTAATTGTTGCGAGAGTTCCAAAAGGTTTGAGGTGGTTGAGGTGTAGAGGGACCCCAACTGACTACAGAAACCCAATTCTTACGTAAATCTGGTGCGGGAGTAAATAGGGGGCGCTACTGAAATTACCTCCAAAATGGGATTTAATTGTTCTGAAATTCCTTTGCTACTTATTAGAGGACATCTCACTGAGCCCAAATCCCTACTTAAGAAAGACTCTAATTAGTGCTAATTAGGGATTTAATTGGTATGAAAGTTCCATCCTTGGAACCAAATGTAAAATGTAGAGTATGCTCACCCGATTCAGAATTACCAATTGAAGAAAAGAAAATATTGCGGGAAAGTGCACTTAAGAAGAGGTCAAATGCTAATTAGTGCCTATAGTCCGTCCCACAGAAAACGCCTTTTTTCATGCTATGGTATTGACTACAAATTATTTATTTCAGAGCCGATTGATTTGTAAGTTGCACATAAAAATAATATTTTGTATCATTTCCAAAATGCCTGTACTTGTCTTCTTACGTCAAACCAAATTAAAATTATTTACAAAACACAGTTTTATAGAATGATGGGACGAACTACAGTAACATAATAGAATACTTTTCGCTAGTCAACTGCCGATAGCGGATCTTTTCATCACACGCCCTACGTATACATATTGGGTCGAATTTACGGAGCCTGTTTTAAACGTGCATTGTCTGGAATATTTTTTATTATTTAAGCATTTAGAACAGAAAATGCCATTACGTTTGGTGCATATAAGACGCCGCACTCCGAATTGGTTTCACTACACTGGCTTTTCTAAGTTAAAAATAAACCCACTATTTTGAAAGTGGGACACTTTTGCCGGGCTCCCTCTGGGCTAAAAATAGTACGGTTCGGCTATTGTTGCATTACAAAAACCGAGCGGATTCTAGCAGCCAATTCCTAGCAGCCAATTACGCTAGCAGCCAATTTCAACAGACCCTCATGGCGACGTTCTAAACACCGGACTCGTACGCCTTTCGATTGTTACCTGTATTTCACACACCTTTAAAAAAAACTGTTATGCTAATTTTTATTATTCACTACAACTTAAGAATTTTAGAGTTTTAAAGAGTATCTTTATATAATAACAACACAAAAACAAAATAACAACCAAGACTAATTTTCACAGTCTTATTGTTACTAATATCCGTATAAATACAACTTAACCGTTTTATTAAGCACTTTTATAATATCTGAAGTATCACTTTAAAAATCAGTCTGTACTACGGTAATGTAGGATGTCCAACCAGTTTCGTATAGCCCACACCACAAAACACATTATAAAAGGCGTATGTTTCCGGTGTTTAGAACGTCGCCATGCGTGTCTGCTGAAATTGGCTGCTAGCGTAATTGGCTGCTAGGAAGTGGCTGCTAGAATCCGCTCGGTATTACAAAATGGCGAAAATTGTTCTAACTGGCTAGTAAGCATTTGACGATATGCGTTAATGACGACAACTCGCAAGTGAATTAAAAGTGCAGTTATGCTTGTATTTGAACTTAGAACTTGATTATATACGATTGAAACCAGACATTGCAGCTTTAAGTCTCACACGCGTGTAACTACAAATGTCATGTCATGTCATAGGGTTTTACGTCCACAAGCTGTTGTAGCGTAAATCCGTCCATGACAGGAAAGGTGGTGGGAGGGGAGAGGAGGGACCGCCTGCACTGGCAGGTGCAAGGGAGCACCAGCAGCCCGATCAAATCAGTAGCAGGCGGGTGGGGGTGGTGGTGGTGCTATGGAATTTGAATGAAGCAGTTAAATGCCAAAGAGAAAAGGATGCGCAATTTTGATTGAGGGAATTTGGCGCAATTTTGAACGGTCGGTCAAAAGGTAAATGGCCGAGCTAATATAGGTTTTGATATTAGAGAATCGAGAGTATCTCGTTAATGTTAGACCTTTACGGTGCTGTGGTGTCTCCCTAGGTTGCCCATAGGACCCTTATAGAGGGCCTGACCGCTTCTGGTCGAGGCATCACCAAGTACCATTAACTACAAACATTTTACAATGATTAAATACCTTCCTTTAAAAAAAACATGCTTCATTATTTCGGCCCCATTGCATGTCACATATTATATAATTACCTGGTTTATATGCACGACTGCGATTGATGAAAACGCGTCTGTTACGTAACAAAGAGAGACGCACACGTCTAAATATTTTCTATCCTCATGAGTTGTCTTCAGTTGGTTCCAGGTAGAAAAAAAATTAAATATGATACATTCGTGATCTCTACACCTGGCCGTTCTACGTTCTTTCGGGTTTCGGTTGCCATGGATATATGAACAGTTTTAATCTCCATGACGATTTTGTCTCACCTCTGTTGTGGAGTCTGCCATGTTGATGTAAGAAGCCCGCAAAGTTGTCTAACGAGGTGGTAATTATGTTGCGCTCACCTTTAACAGCGAAAGGGGGTGTTTTCATGACAAAGTAGGCTATATAGCTCCATCTAATATTAGGAAAGGTAAATGTTAGTTCATTTCTTTTCTTCTTCTTTTTAAAAAAACTTTTTTTTTACTTCTTTTTTTTTTTTGTGGGGGGGGGGGGGGGTAATTAAAAAAATTTCATTCCACAGACGCCTTTCCTTTCTTTACTTTAAATTCCATTTTATTTAGTCCCAGTCTGGCAGCTCCTCCTGTCTTTCAACTTGTTTTGCTGTCCACCTCCACATCCCATTCCTTGTCTCTCCAACCGCGACATGTGCTTGTCACTTGTGGCCATCTGTGCTACACACCTGCCATTTCTCACCAGCTTTTAGTTATGGGCTTCGTCTGACCAGCCCCATCGGTGGACCCATTGGGCTATTTCTCGTTTCAGCCAGTGCTCCACAACTAGTGTAACAAAGGTCGTGGTATGTACTATTCTGTCTGTGGGATGGTGCATATAATATATCCCTTGCTGCTAATCGAAAAGAGTAGCCCATGAAGTGGCGACAGCGGGTTTCCTCTCTCATTATCTGTGTGGTCCTTAACCATATGTCTGATGCCATATAACCGTAAATGAAATGTGTTGAATGCGTCGTTAAATAAAACATTTCCTTTCTTTCTTCGTCTGACCAACTCGGAGTGTGTTCAGTGGTTACTTATGACATTGTTAAGAGGCAGGGC
The DNA here is from genome assembly GCF_016097555.1 of Gigantopelta aegis. Taxonomy (NCBI): domain Eukaryota; kingdom Metazoa; phylum Mollusca; class Gastropoda; order Neomphalida; family Peltospiridae; genus Gigantopelta; species Gigantopelta aegis. The sequence goes on along the minus strand of NC_054705.1, from coordinate 37,780,445 downwards.
GTGATTTAGCTCAGTCGGTTGAGTGCTCGCTTCAGGTGTTGGAGTCGCAGGATCGAATAAATTTGGTGGATCCATTCAGCTTATTGGGCGTTTCTCGTTCCAACCAGTGCACCACAATTGGACAAAGGCCGTGGTATGTGTTTTCCTGTCTGTGGGAAAGTACATATAAATGATGCTTTTCTGCATTAGAAAAAAATGTAGTGGGTTTCCTCTGATGACTAAAAGCCAGTGCACCACGACTGGTATATCAAAGACTGTGGTATGTGCTGTTCTGTCTGTGAGATGGTGCATATAAAACATCCCTTGCTTCATTAGGAAAAATGTAGCGGGTTTCCTCTGATGACCAGAATTACCAAATGTTTGACATCCAATAGCTGATGATTAATTAATCAATGTGCTCCGGTGGTGTCGTTAAACAAAACGAACGTTTGTTAAGAGGCACCTGTAACCACCTACTATATTAAATTACGAGGCATTTGTAACCACCTACTATATCAAATTAAGAGGCACTTGTAACCACCTACTATATCAAATTAAGAGGCACTTGTTATCCACCTACTATATCAAATTAAGAGGCACTTGTTATCCACGTACTAAACTAATCTGATTGAAATCAGCTCCACTGGTCTACAACTATTTCAATAGATTGCTACTATACTCCCTACTACCGGCGGTCGCTAGTTAGTGCCGTGGGACAGACCAGCTTTATTAGCGGCAGAGCACGAGGATGCCAGGTGGGTGTAGGGAAGCACTGCATCCGTGGAGGAAGTTGAGACAGATAGGTGATGGCCGTGGACAGCTCAGGAACTGGTCAAAGGTCGTGGTATGTGCTATCCTGTCTGAGGGAAAGTGCATATAAAGGATCTCTTGCTGCATTAGGAAAACATGTAGCGGGTTTTCTTTGAGGACTACGAGTCAGAATTGCTAAATGTTTGACATCCACTAGTCGATGATGAATTAATCAGTGCTCCAGTGGCGTCGTTAAACAAACTTCAGCTTGGTTGTTAAGCAGCGTATCTACTGGACAACAGGACTGTCTCAAATAATTCTAAAGTTTTCGTTTGTTCAACGACACCAATAGAGCGCATTTGATTAATAAATCATCGGCTATCGGATGTCAAACATTTGGTAATTCTGACATATAGTCTTAGAGAGGAAACCAGCTACAGTTTCCCATTAATAGCAAGGAATCTTTATATGCCCCATCCCCCAAACGGGACAGCACATACCACAGTCTTTGATATACCAGTCGTGGGGCACTGGCTGGAACGAGGAGTATCTCAACATTTATTCGATAGCAGAAAGGGATCTTTGTATGCACTTTCCCACAGCCAGTTTTCCACTTTCGAATTGTGGTCGTTTTCAACCTAGAATTAGAATAATACACGAGTGGCCGTTAGATACCATTTATCTCACAACGAGTTGTTTTAAAATGTATCTAACGAGCGAACTTTTTTAAACAACGAGTTGTGAGATAAATGGTATCTAACCGACACGAATGTATTATTCTGTTTGCTATATATTATCAAAAACCAGGTTTTAAGCAAATTTTAACATATTTTTCGACTAAACGTTATTTACAGCCGTTGCACCTGTAGCTGATATACGCGTCACAGACACATGAAAGAAAGAAGTGCTTTATTTAACGACGCACTCAACACATTTTATTTACGGCTATATGGCGTCAGACATATGGTTAAGGACCACACAGATTTTGAGAGGAAACCCGCTGTCGCCATTACATGGGCTACTCTTCCGATTAGCAGCAAGGGATCTTTTATTTGCGCTTCCCACAGGCAGGATAGCACAAACCATGGCCTTTGTTGAACCAGTTATGGATCACTGGTCGGTGTAAGTGGTTTACACCTACCCATTGAGCCTTGCGGAGCACTCACTGAGGGTTTGGAGTCAGTATCTGGATTAAAAATCCCATGCCTCGACTGGGATCCGAACCCAGTACCTACCAGCCTGTAGACCGATGGCCTAACCACGACGCCACCGAGGCCGGTCATTGTTTAAAGGGACAGACTCTAGTTTCAACCCGTGTAAATTAACACTAAGTTTAGTTAATCTACAAACCCAGGGCCCCGTTCCACGAAGCGATCTTAGCAGTAAGTTCACCTTAGTGCATAAGGTACTTATGCACTTAAGGTGATCTTAGGGCTAAGATCGCTTTGTGGAACGGGGTCCTGTAACACATTTGGATCAAGTTACAATTGAGTGAAACATGAGTCTATGACTTTGAAATGGTGAAACCGGCCTCGGTGGCGTCATGGTTAGGCCATCGGTCTACAGGCTGGTAGGTACTGGGTTCGGATCCCAGTCGAGGCGTGGGATTTTTAATCCAGATACCGACTCCAAACCCTGAGTGAGTACTCCGCAAGACTCAGTGGGTAGGTGTAAACCACTTGCACCGACCAGTGATCCATAACTGGTTCAACAAAGGCCATGGTTTGTGCTGTGTAAGAAATAGATTATTCCACTAAAAGACACAGGACGTTAACTTGTTCCATAATTGGGGGGGGGGGGGGGGGGGACGTAGCCCAGTGGTAAAGCGCTCGCTTGATGCGCGGTCCGTCTAGGATCGATCCCCGTCGGTGAGCCCATTGGGCTATTTCTCGTTCAAGCCAGTGCACCACGACTGGTATATCAAAGGCCGTGGTATGTGCTATCCTGTCTGTGGGTTGGTGCATAAAGAAGATCCCTTGCTACTGATGTAGCGGGTTTCCTCTCTCTGACTGTCAAAATGACCATATGTTTGATATCCAACAGCCGATGATTAATAAATCAATGTGCTCTAGTAGTGTCGTTAAACAAAACAAACTTTATTCCATTATTGGACAGTCTGTCAGTTTGTAAATCATGGTCGTTTTCAACTTAATTTGCTTCATTCATAAACTTGGAAGTTTAAAATGTGTTCTGTTTAACAACACCACTAGAGCCCATTCATTAATTGGCTAAATTGGATGTCAAACGTTTGAAAATTCTGACACTTAGTCATCAGAGGAAACCCACTATATGTTTTCATTAGCAGCAAGGTATCTTTTGTATGACTTTCCTACAGACAGGATAGCACATACCACGGCCTTTGACCAGTTGTGGTGCACTGATTAGAACGCCAAAACTGTTGAATGGGTCCACCGAGGTGGTTCGATCCTGCGACGCAAGCACCGCAGGCAAGCACTCAACCGACTGAGCTAAATGCCGTCCCAAACTTGGAAGGATCAAAGTGTGTATATTTATAGATATTGTTCACAAAACATAATATACCTAATTCCACAACGGGCCATAGTGTCCCACAACCTAGTTTGCTTTATTCCTAACCAGGAAAGGTGTCAAGAAAGGAAATGTTTTATTTAACGACACACTCAACACATTTTATTTACGGTTATATGGCGTCAGACATATGGTTAAGGACCACACAGATATTGAGCAAGGGATATTTTATATGCACCATCCGACAGACACGATAGCACATGCCACGGTCTTTGATATGCCAGTCGTGGTGCACTGGTTGGAACGATAAATAGCCCAATCCTAGACTTATTCGTTGGCATCACTTTTATACCCACTTGTAATACATTTATAGGGTCCTAGGCCAGCCATTAAGGAGGTATAGGGCCTCAAAGTTCAAATTGGCGGCCATCTTGGATATATGCTAATTAACCACTTTCCCGTGGTCGGATTTTGGCTGATTTTGGATATAATGTTGGGGGGGGGGGGGGGGGGGGGGGTCCTATGGAACAACTTCCACCAATAAAACGTACTGTTGCAATTTGTTCCAGGTCAGCCCATATTTTTCATAACTTGCCTGGCCTACCATGGGAAGATGTCGTGGTTGTTTCCAACCTAACGTGCTTTATTCATTAACGGGGAAAGGTCGAAGTGTGTATTTTTATAGACATTGTTCACAAAACATAATGTATCAGTCCACAATGGGCCATAGGCTCCAACAGAGGTTACGTGGTAATTTACAAGTTAATATACTTTATTTCGAAACAGGGGAGATGTCAAAGTGTGTGAACGAGAAATATCCCAATGGGCCTTTGCTATACCGGGCGTGGTTCACTGGCTGGAACGAGAAATATCCCGATGGGCCTTTGATATACGGGCGTGGTTCACTGGCTGGAACGAGAAATATCCTAATGGGTCCACAGACGAGGGACTATCCTAGACCGACCGCGTATCAGCAGAACGGTTTACCACTGGACTAAGACCCGCCCCAAAAATTTGTCGGCAACATACGTTTGAGGTCTCACTACACAGCTGACTTCCTGGTGAGAGTTCTCATTGAAAGAAATGTTTTATTTAACGACGCACTCAACACATTTTATTTACGGTTATATGGCGTCAAACATATGGTTATAGACCACACAGAGCATGAGAGAGGAAACCCGCTGTCGCCACTTCATGGGCTACGGTCCACTATAGTTCCTAACTGTGACACGTTGTGGTTCACATATTCACTTCTAGGAATTGGGGAAGAATTAAAACACTATGTATGTTTAATGGTAAGCCTTCTGGTTGTATTTTGTTCATGTTATTTTGTAATATTGTGCATTGACTTTTTGGAACACGGGTGTACAGCGCAAGAGACAGCCGGAGTGAATCGTTTAATGAACCACCTGTTCGGACCGGTACTACAGCCATATGCGGTCATAGAGAAAAGAAAAACTGAGACGGAAATGTTCTCAATTTTGGAGTGAAAATAAATTTTTATATAATGCATGTTCGCAATGTTGTATGTTGATAGTGCCAACGAGAACCCGTTCTATTGGCAATCTCCATTTCAAATTGGGCAATTTAAAATGGATTTCAATGGCAAGTGACATCTGTGTAGTGAGACCTGACACAACATTACTTGGGCGACATTTTACTGACGTCACTTCCTCAAAACGCGATTTCAGCAAGACTGAGCAGAAAAACACCCGCTAGACTGGTTTCTGCGCTTCACAGTAAACCAAATGGCAACGTCGGAATCCAATCAAATAGTTCGCGAACGTCAGCGAAACGTTTGCTAGCCGAACTCGACTCTGTTGTCCACTGTCTGTACTGTCTAGTGCATTATTGGCCGTTGTGTGTTCTTCATCATAAATGTCTTCAGTGGCGGATCCAGAAAATCCATTGGGGGGGGGGGGGGGCAATAATATGAGGCGGAATGGCAATGGAACTTTGGGGGAGGTTTGGAGGGAATCGTAAAAAAATTAAAATTAATATATAATAAAATTATAACTGCCCCCCCCCCCCCCACACCCCCCCCCCCCCCCCCCCCCCCCCCCCCCCCCCCCCCCCCCGATCCGCCTCTGGTCTCATAAAAACACAACATAATTTACACGAGTAATAAACGGTTTTACTTTCTGACGTCTGATTTCACTTTCTCTTCCACAAATAAAAAGAAACAGTCAACAAAAAGGTAAACTAAAGTAAATGATAGCAATAATATACAACATGAAGAAAAAAGGACTTTAAACAGTATGTTAACGACGAAAATCAAACTTGTTACAATAACTAAATTAACATCTGAAAATCGGTCACATTTTCCAGTTACATACGCACACATAACAACAGAATATATTGGGAAAAAACAACGATAACACACAAGTATACCGAAACGTGTAGTAATGAACATTATATTTTGCTATTATATTAATAAATGCTGAATGACAGCAAAACATTATATCAAAACAATGACAGCAAAACATTATATGAAAACATAACAACGTGAAAACAACAACAAAAAAAGATTCAGTCATTTTGGCATAAAGATTTAATACTAAATAATTCAATACATGGGGGTAGGGAGGAGAGAGAGAGAGAGAGAGAGAGAGAGAGAGAGAGAGAGAGAGAGAGAGAGAGAGAGAGAGAGAGAGAGAGAGAGAGAGAGAGAGAACGGGGGTAGGTGGTGGTGACCCATTTAGCATCAAAAGAGATATGTTACAACATAAAAATACATATATACTGATACAGTAGCTCCCAGCAATACAATAACTGGGTATACATGATTAGCTATCTATACAATGAACACGGTTATATTTAAATAATGCATTTGTTTTTCAATATATAAACAGCATACTTTTACCTCCGACTTGATTACTATGGTTACCCAATAACAAATAAAATAGTTGGTATTACACAAGCATTCACGGGTGTCTGAATGTGGGAGGGTTTTATAAAATTTGCATAATATTTTATATTAAATATTTTTATTAATTGTTTTTTGTTTTGAAACGTAAAAGACTGTAGCCCAAAGATAACAAAGGAATCTTTCTTTAACACTTCAGCACATTTTAAATTAAACTACGACTAATTGTTTTCTATCATGATTATTTGGTCGATAGGATGAAAGAGAAGAAACCCTCAGCCGCCATTTTGGCTACCAAATACCAATAAAGCAGCTTGTACTCATATAAACTTTATTCTCATTTCATGTAAATTTTATTTTTATTTTTTAATAATTGCGACATCCAATTTAATACTGATCATCTTAATGTTGACATAGTTGGCACTAATTTCTTATAGGCTCAGACCCTAGTTTCAGCTCATGAAAATGGAAACCAAGTTTAGTTAATCTACAAACCTGCAACACACATTTGGATATGATTATAACAGAGAGAAGCTAAATTTAGGAAGGACGGAATGTTTTATTTAACGACGCACTCAACACATTTTATTTACGGTTATATGGCGTCGGACATATGGTTAAGGACCACACATATATTGAGGACGGAAATCCGCTGTCGCTACTTCATGGGCTACTCTTTTCGATTAGCAGCAAGGGGTCTTTTATATGCACAATCCCATAGGCAGGATAGCACATACCGCGGCCTTTGGTGTACCAGTCGTGGTGCACTGGCTGGAGCGAGAAATAGCCCAATGGGCCCACCGACGGGGATCGATCCCAAACCGACCGCGCATCAAGCGAGCGCTTTACCACTGGGCTACGTCTCGCCCCAGTAGCTGAAGTCTGCGATGTTTAAACAATGAAGCATAAAACCCGATGTCCTTTGCGATGCGCCATACTATTCATTTGGTAATAGAAGAGAAAATGTATTGCATACCAAGTTAAGACACAGGTGTAGAGATTTAAAAGCAGACTTATATTACAGAGTTGGTCTTAGCACCGACTTCTCGTGCAGTTGTGGATATAATTTTGAAGAAAAAAAATCTTTTTTCTGTGAATGCATTTTATGTGAAAGGCAAAGACGCTCTCTTTGGAATTCATTACAAACATTTCAGCCAATAGATTTACAACTAAGTTTTAAATGGTAAAAACAGTAAGTGAAGAGGACAATAAAGAAATATTTTTTTCATGTACATAAGTATATAAATGAAACAAAACGTGTCCCTTAATTAGTAAATAAAAGTATGGATCTTTAAAATTATTACTATTTTTTTATTTTATTGCTATTATTATTTTTGTAGCCATTACGTAATCATTGTGATGACTTGTGTTTTGTGTTTTCCTTTAGCAAACCTGCTGTCTAATTATAGAACACATAGAAAACTTTATTGCGTCTTTTTTCCCCCGTTTCCTTTCTACTTTCGTCTTTCTCTTTTTCAATAATATTTATTTCTGTACATATTTAAATTGCAAAAATATTTTACTAGCGTAAAATGTATGTATTATGGAGAAGGCTTAGTAAGTTGTATAACTTATGCCTAATCCATTTGTTCTTTAAAAAGCAATAAAATGTTTCAATCAAACACTGAAATATCGTTTAAAATAAACAGAGCTGGTATCGATATTAAACCATTACTTCTCAGACGAACGTGCGTTTTTAGAATGATGAAAAATGCATTTGGGGGCATTACAAACACCTGGATGACCAAAACCACTTCAGGTGTACGAAAATGAATATTCTAAATAATAAAATATAAGTAATTATAATTTAAATTATCAAAAAAACGGCTTTAATAGTGGAACAAATACGTCGTAGTGTTTAAAAACTAGGGTCTGTCACTTTAATTCGAATAGTTGTACAAGTCTTTAAGATGGAAAGCAAAATCTGCATAGGATTATCAGAAAGCTGATAATGAATTATGTGTACCAATTGTCTGTAATTTTCGAACATTGTGGAACCTATAGCAGTGTACTTACATGCACATATTGGGGTTTTTGTTGTTGGGGGGGGGGGGGGGGGGGGTGCTGGGATTTTTTTCGGGGTGTGTGTGTTGTTTTTTTGTGTGTGGGTTTGTTTTTTTTTTTTTTTTTGTGGGGGGGGGGGGGTGTTTGTTTGTTAGTTGTTGTTTTTTTTGTTTTTTTGGTAGAACAAAGCAATATGCTTGTCAAAGGCTTTGGTATAGACCATCACGCCAAACATTTCATATCATGCTCCTTCAGTACAAACGGATCTGGCCCGCGCAGAGCAACTAGTGATGTCAGATACTGTGTACAGGATGGGCGTACATGAACCTTAAGTAGATGTAAGCACCACCACCACCACCACCACAGCTCTGAAGATAATACAACTCCCTTTTGCTGAAAGGCGAATGAATACATTACTGGTTTTTCCAGTTTCTTGTTGGCATCTCCAAAGTCAGTATTTGGGGGATTTTTGTTAGAATGAACCAAAGTAATCATAAATATCTTTGGTGGATTGTGTTACAATAAATCAATGTAATCATGATCTCTTTGGTGGATTGTGTTGCAATAAATCAATGTAATCATGATCTCTTTGTTGGATGTTTGTTAGAATAAATCCATGAAATAACAAATCTCTTGTGGATTTTAGTTTTAGAATTGATCAATGTAATCATAAGTTTCTTGTGGATTGTGTCACAATAAACCAATGTAATCATAATCTCTTTGATAGATTGTGTCACAATAAACCAAGGTAATCATAATCTCTTTGATGGACTGTCACAATAAACCAATGTAATCATAATCTCTTTGATGGATTGTGTTACAATAAACCAATGTCATCATAATCTCTTTGATGGATTGTGTCACAATAAACCAATGTAATCATAATCTCTTTGTGATTTTGGTTTGGAACGGACTATGTAATCATAAATGTTCGGTGGAATTGTGTTAGAACTGACTATGCAATCATAAACCTCTTTGGAGGAATTGTGTTAGAATTGACTATGTAATCATAAATCTCTTTGGTGGATTTTGCTGAATGAATTAATGAAATCACAAATCTCATGGATTTTCGTTATAAACCAATGTAATCATAATCTTCTGTGGAATGTTGTTATAAACTAATGTAATCATAATCTCTTATGGATTTTTGTTATAAACCAATGTAATCATAATCTCTCGTGGATTTTTGTTAGAATAAACCAATGTAATCATAAGTCTCTTGTGGATTTCGTTACAATAAACCAATATCCTTATAACCTCTTATGGATTTGTGTTAGAATAAACCAATGTAAATTACTAATCATAATTTCTTTGGCAGATTTTTTTTAGAATTGATCAATATAACCATACATCTCTTTGGTTGATTTTTGTCATACCTTTGGACCGTTTGTGGATATTGGCACAGAATTGTGTTGTTTCTTTATTTTGTGGTTGTTGGGTTTATTTCTTTTGGGTTTTTTTGTTGGGGGTTTTCTTGCCAGAACTCTTTAACACGTATCACTGGTGTATTTATGAATCTCAAACACATCCTCTCATAAGACCAACCAACCAATCAACAAAAAAACTAACATTAATATCATTTAACAACATCATGGGAATGGTGATACAAGCCTAGGCTGTTCTCAAATCTTTGTAGTAAATATACGAACTGACTATTGTTCCGTCAGAAATCTGACCTCCCATGGGCAGGACTCCGACGCGCTCGAATCCGGAGAAGCGTTCTATGATCTTGATCATGGCGGTGTTGGTGGAAAACGTGTCTATGTACATGCCCATGAAGCCGAGCTGTTTCGCATACCGAATACACAGACTGAAGCAGAGACACCCTATTCCCTTGTTGCGGTTCGACTTCTCCACGATTATGTACGGGTCGGCCACGTGCCTGCCCCGGAAGTACTTGCTGTGGATGATAACAACCCCGGCAACCATCTCGCCGCCGTCCTTCCGCATGATGGCGAACGGATGTCCGTCTTTGACTTCCGACCGGAAGTCGGCCTCGCTTTCGAATTCGTCGACGCTGAAGCCGTTGCCGTTTCGGGATGCCTCCCTTATCATGTGGTAAATGCGCGTCAGCTGAGTTCCGGTCATGACGTCAATGATAAAGGCGCTGCCGTCCGGAAGCGACTCGCAGGCCGGCAAGGTCATACCCAGGTGCTGGATGCTGGCCCGGGTCATGCTTCTTCTAGGACTCACAAATAACACTGCAAGAAACAATAAAGTGCACATACGTAAGAAGGTTTGTTGTGGGTTTCTTTTCTTCTTCTTTTTTTCTCTTTTCTTCATTTTTTTGTTTTTTCATTTTTTTTGTTGTTGTTTGTTTTTTGTTTTGTTGTGGTTTTTGTTGTTGTTGGTGTTTGGGGATTTTTGTTGTGGTTTTTTGAGGGGACGGGGGGGGGGGGGGGGGGAGGGGGTATTGGCAAAAGCTATACGTTTTTTTACAAATGATTAGGCAAAAAAAAAGTATAGTCCGTTTGCGTTAAAAGGGAACCAATTAATGAATTGGCATATAACGAATAACGTTAAATCTTCTTTCTTTTTTTCTTTCTTCTTTTTTAAAAACACGCCACAAACATTTAACACAGAGACAAAGACATTTTTTTTTTGTATTTTTGGACATTACAAACATGGATGATGATGAGATGAATGGTGAAGTCGCAGTATTTCCATTTCGGTATGGGACTACTTGACAGGTCCGTGCTCCACGGTCATCCGAGCCCGGGGTACACGGAACCTGCAGTGCATGCCGGGTAATCATCCCCCATGTGGTGTCATACACTCGGGAGACACACCCATAATCGCACCCGTGAAGTGGGTGAAACTCGGTGTATGTGGCCTTACACCTACCCATTGAGCCTAGCGGTGCACTCACTCTGGGTTGGAGCCGGTACTGGCATGAATAATTCCCCCATTGCCTCAGGTGGGATACGAACCCAGTACCTACCAGCCAGAAGTTCGATGGCGTAACCACTACACCACCGAGGCCGGTATAACGTTAAATCTTATTATTTAAACATATATTATTACTGAGTTTTAAACCCATACCAGCTTTTTTTTAAATCCGCCATTTTACTAAAACATCTCTACAGCTGCATTTGTATGTAAATAAAAAAGTTATTTGACAATTTATCACTCAATTAAATATATTAAATATTATTTTAATACAGGGGTGAAGCCAAAATGCTAGAACAGCCAGGTAATTGTTGATAATGCAGTACAAAAAGACTAAAGATAGAACTGCGCGTACTTTATCTTGGCTGTAGCCCCCACCCGCTCTTGCACGTGCCAGCGTGAGCGGTCCCACTCACCCCAAACTTTCCTGTCCTAGACGGAGCAGTCGTATTAAGTCGACACCTGCGCCTATGGCTGGCAAGCACTACAACAGCTTGCTCTGAATGTGCACGTTAAGCCCTATGACCTGACCTGACCCTTCTCAATAGGATAGCCTACTTAACCTATAGTAAAAAGTATGCAATTCAGTTTTGTTCTGGCCTAAACAGACATGACATACAAAATTTAATTAAAATAAATAAATAAATTTAATACATAAACAAATAAGGAAGGAAATGTTTTATTTAACGACGCACTCAACACATTTAAATACGGTTATATGGCGTCGGACAGATGGTTAAGTATCACACAGATATTGAGAGAGGAAACCCGCTGTCGCCACTTCATGGGCTACTCTTTTCGATTAGCAGCAAGGGATCTTTTATATGCACCATCCCACAGACAGGATGGCACATACCACGGCCTTTCATATACCAGTCGTGGCGCACTGGCTAGAACGAGAAATAGCTCAATGGGCCCACCGACGGGGATCGATCCCAAACCGACTGTGCATCAAGCGAGCGCTTTACCACTGGGCTGCATCCCGCCCATCAGAGGGAGGTGGGATGAGAGTGAGACAGTATGTCAGACATATAGAGACAGAGAACCTGTTTTCATGGCGCCCAGGGCAAGGCAAGTATTGCGCTCCATTGGACCGTTAGCACTCCCCGAGTCCCTTCCACCATCCACCCCGGTGGCCCCGCCCACGCTACGCCACTTCCTGTTTTCACTACACAGGCTAAGGAAACTGCATTATGAACGTAAGTGTAAGACAAAACTAATTCCGTCTACTGGTTTTTATCCGCAGAGTTAATACGCTGGTTTCTTGGCAACGAAATATTTATCTAAGTAACAATGATATCAAAAGAACTTGAGAGTGACAAAAATAAGTCAGAAATGTACCAGAAATGAAAACAAGGTGCCTGAGGTGACAGACGCGTGCGCAGGGAGGGGTTGGGGATTGGGGGGGGGGGGGGGGGGGGTCGACCCCCTCCCCGCTCAAGCAAATTTTATTTTTGTCCATGAGAGAAAAGTTGAAGTTTGTTTTGTTTAACGGCAGCACTAGAGGCATAGCGAGGGAGCACGGGGGAAATTCATAGTATGGTTTCCCCCACTTCAATATACAAGCCTGGCGTAGACAGTGCGTGGTGTGTGTGTGTGTGTGTGTGTGTGTGTGTGTGTGTGTGTGTGTGTGTGTGTTTGTGTGTGTGTGTTATTTGGGGATGCCCTCAACTCTTAAACACACCTTATATACCTAACATATCTGCCCAGAACACAATATTAGAACTTTAATTAAATATAAGAATGAACACAAATAGCATATTAATTAATCATCAAGGAGAGCATGTTTCGACCCCCACCCCACCCCACAATATGATTAAAATTATCTCTACTGCCCACCCCACCCTCATAAATTTTACTCGCCGGTCTAATCACCACCACCCCAGCTACAATTCCTACACAGAAACGTCTGTTATAAAAAGTTATACATGACCGTGGGAACACCATCTGGACACACACCCCGCCATGGAATCGTGGGCTAGCGGAGTCAGAACCCGAATCCATGGTGGGCGTGCCTGAACCGTAAGGATGTGGGCAGGTTAATACAGTTCCCTTCCCTTCTGGACACAAGCTCTAGAGGTGCAGCCACAGTCTCTGATGTGTAGGAGGGAGGGACATAGCCCTGTGGTAAAACGCTCGCCTGATGCGCGGTCGGTTTGGGATCGATCCCCGTCGGTGGACCCACTTGGTTATTTTTCGCTCCAGTCAGTGCACCACAACTGGTTATATCAAAGGCCGTGATATGCGTCATCCTGTTTCTGGTATGATGCATATAAAAGATCCCTTGCTACTAATGGGAAAATGTAGCGGGTTTCCTCTCTAAAACTATATGTCAAAAATGTGTGTGCGTGTATGTGTGCATTTCTGTAAATGTATGTGTGTGTGTATGTATGTCATATGTATTTATGTACGCACGTCCGTACGCACATGTGTACACTGTGTATGTATGTCATATGTATTTGTTCTCCCTGTCCCACTCCATCTCTCTCTCTCTCTCTCTCTCTCTCTCTCTCTCTCTCTCTCTCTCGATATACATATATATATATATATATATATATATATATATATATATATATATATATATATATATATATATATATATATATATATATGCGCGAACGCGTGTGTCAGTGGCATAGCGAGGGAGCACAGGGGAAATTCATAGTATGGTTTCCCCCACTTCAATATACAAGCCTGGCGTAGACAGTGCGTGGTGTGTGTGTGTGTGTGTGTTTGTGTGTGTTATTAGGGGATGCCCTCAACTCTTAAACACACCTTATATACCTAACATATCTGCCCAGAACACAATATTAGAACTTTAATTAAATATAAGAATGAAAACAAATAGCATATTATATGGCTGAAGAATAATGAGCAAACAGTACAGTCACCGCATAAAACGCGATAAGTCAATGGCCTGGTTTTGCAAATGGTTTTTAGGTCATGTTAGCACTCTACATCCGGGAAAGCTTGATTGCGTCATTGGGTATCAACTAATTAAATTATATTGACATAGTTAAACATAAATAATACTAAATCATGTATGCGAGACCACAGAAAGTTAATTAACACGCCTGAAGTTTACACGATACAAAAAAAAAACACGTAACCAAAACAATGGGTGCTTCCACAGAAAAAGGTGGATTGTTCACGTAAAACAAGAACGGGTCAGTCGCGTACTAACAGGACCTAGATTCTGGAGTAGTGAACGTTGTAAACACTGTAGCATACTTACGACAGGAGTCCATGCACGACGTTAATGCACCAATGGTGGCCGTTCACGTTTTGTATATAAAAAAAAACCCCTGTAAACAACGACAACGACAAAAAAAAACACGACCTGTTTACATCTCAGCAACTGGAAGCGTAAGCACACAGCAACCTCCACCCACTGTGAAATCTCTGTTACGTATCGATTTTCGGTCTATTTTTAGCCACTGGTGTTTTCTTGAATCCGCTGTAGACTGCATTAAAGCTGCTAAGACATTAACGCGAAATTCCGTCAGCGAAAACTAATTAATCGAACACCGTGCCATGGCATTGGGTTGTTCCAGATATTTGTTTGGAGGGGGGCGCTGTGAGGGTAAGAAGGCGGATGCACTCTCACCCCCCCCCCCCACCCCACCCCCCCCCCCACCCCCCACCCCACCCCCACACAGCACGAGTTCTCTGACGGGAAACGAGTTTGGTTTTTTGTTTAACGACACCACTAGATCACACTGGTTTTTTAATCATCGGCTATTGGATGTCAAACATTTGATAATTTTGACATATAGTCTTAGAGACGAAACCCGCTGTATTTTCCATTAGTAGCTAGCAGGGATCTGTTATATGGACTATCCCACAGACAGGATAGCACCTACCATGACCTTTGATATACCAGTCGTGGTGCACTGGCTAGAGCGAGAAACAGCCCAATGGGTCCACCGACGGGGATCGATCCTGGATCGACCGCGCATCAAGCGAGCATTTTACCACTGGGCTACGTCCCGCCTTGCCCGAGTTCTCTGCTGGTAAGGAAACAAGACGGACATGTGGACAGTTATAATACTCTTATTATTGTCCAAATGCCCGTCCTGCTCTCTTACTGTCGGGAGGTGTGTGTGGGGGGGGGGGGGGGGGAATAGCCCAGTGATAAAGCGCTCGCTTAATGCGCGGTGGGTCTAGGTTCGATTCTAATCGGTGGGCCCATTGGACTATTTCTAGTCCCAGCCAGTGCACCACGACTGGTATATCAAAGGTCGTGGTATGTGCTATCCTGTCTTTGGGATGGTCCATATAAAAGATTCCTTGCCACTAATGGAAAAATGTAGCGGGTTTCAGCTCTATGACTGTGTCAAAATGACCATGTTTGACATCCAATAGCCTATGATTAATACATGAATGTGCTCCAGTGGTGTCGTTATACAAAACAAACTATAGAACTACTGGCTACCCCCCCCCCCCGCCCCGCCTCTCTACACACACGCGCACACACACACACACACACACAGACAGACATCCTATATGGCATCTACCTGCACCCTACAGCACTGTTCCTGATACCGCGCTTTCATATTCAGTATCAATATTCCATCAGCACGTCTCGCCGCCCCCCACATAAAAATTGGGATCTGGCAGTGAATTCACGTAAATAGCTTTATCTAATACTCCGTAACCAAATGGATGGGGCGGAATCTATATCGAGGTCGGACGAGCGCTCGCTTGATGTGTATGGGTCGTCGGATCGAACCCCCTCAGTGAACCCATTCTCTGATTTTAAAAAATAATAATAAAAAAAAAAAAATATTCACAACCAGTGTACCACGACTGGTATATCAAAGACCATGGTATGTGCTGCCTTGTCTTTGTGAAACTGAAATCGATCGCCGTCGGTGGGCCATTTGGGCTATATCTCGTTCCAGCCAGTGCACCACGACTGGTATATCAAAGGCCGTGGTATGTACTATCCTGCCTGTGGGATGGTGCATATGAAAGGTCCCTTGCTGCTAATGATAATATGTAGCGGGTTTCCTCTCTAAGACTAGATGTCAAAATGACCAAATTTTTTAGCCGATGATTAATAAATAATGTGCTCTAGTGGTGTCGTTAAACAAAACTAGCTTCATCTTTTTTTTTTTTCTCTCTTTTTTTTCTCTCGTTTTTTTTGTGAAACGGGATATATAGGATCCCTTGCTTCTAATGAAAAAAATGGCGGACGACTACGTGTTATTGGTCATAATTCGATGTGCTCTAATTGTGCCGGTAAACAAAACAAGCTAACTTTAACTCGACCAGATGGACCTGGCTGTGAAATCAATATCTAGCAGGTATACTGAGAGACATAATTAACGCAGTTGGTATTTCATTGATATTTGTTTTACAGAAATATCATATCCACTGGCTGGAACGAGAAATATCTCAATGGGCCTTTGATATACCGGTCGTGGTTCACTGGCTGGACCATGACCGGTATAGCCCAGTGGTATAGCGCTCGCTTGATGCGCGGTCGGTTTGGGATCGATCCCTGTCAGTGGGCCCATTGGGCTATTTCTCGCTCCAGCCAGTGCACCACGATTGGTACATCAAAGGCCGTGACATATGCTATCCAGTCTATGGGATGGTGCATATAAAAGATCCCTTGCTGCTAATCGAAAAGGGTAGCCCATGACGTGGCGACAGCAGGCTTCCTCTCTCAATAAACCATTTCCTTTCAAGACGAACAAATGACATACAACTGTAACTGAAAGAAGATATTGTTCAAATTGTAAAACAAAACAAAAAATGGAATAAAATGCGCTTGGTTGTATTAAAATAGTTTCTAATATCATCGACAATTACGAGATACATTAATTTAAATTGTCTGAATACAAATATACGTAAATCTACATGGTCAGAGTTATGGGCAGTAAACCCTGCCCCACCCCAACCCCAGCTTCCGATTGCCTGTGTTATCTTACAAATTGTTCAAAATATATCTTGCGAGTTACAATTTGTTTTATTTAACGACACCACTAGAGCATATTGATTAATTAATCATTGGCTGTTGGATATTAAACCTTTGGTAATTCTGATACGCAGTCATCAGAGGAAACCCGCTACATTTTTTCTTTGCTAATACCAATTGTGGAGCACTGTCTGGAACGAGGAATAGTCCAATGGGCCCACCGACGGGGATCGATCGTAGACTGACTTTGCATCAGGCCAGCGCTTTACCACTTGGCTACGTTCCGCTCTCCACACATGCCAGTGTAACCTGCCTCGGTGGTGTCGTGGTTAAGCCATCGGACATAAGGCTGGTAGGTACAGGGTTCGGAACCCGGTACCGGCTCCCACTCAGAGCGAGTTTTAACGACTCGATGGGTAGGTGTAAGACCACTACACCCTCTTCTCTCTCACTATCCACTAACCAACTAACAACTAACCCACTGTCCTGGACAGACAGCCCAGATAGCTGAGGGGTGTGCCCAGGATAGCGTGCTTGAACCTTAATTGGATATAAGCACGGAAATAAGTTATAATGGAAATGAGATGAAACATGTCAGTGTAAGATAAACTACTCTACGTGTGAGATACGTGAATTGCACTTGCCGATCAAAGGTACGTAAACCTCACATTTCGTCACTGGCGGGTCCACAGGAGGGTTACATCCCTACCCCACTCCACCCGTTAGAAGTGCCCTTTTTGATGGCTTTTTCTTGAATCATCCACAATATACAGAACTAAATTGCTCTGAAAACGCAACTTTCAGTATCAGTCTTTCAAAATTAAGCGGGGAGCATTTCTCCTAACTTTCTTTCAGGGCTCGCTACTTTGGGAGGTCTTCTCATTTGCCTTTGATAAAACGATTTCCTTTCCCTTTTTTAATACGCTTACAATTACAAGGGGGTAGAGGTAATGAAAAACAAAATTCCTTTTAACTTTTTTTTTATAAGTTAACGAGAAAATTAGATAAAGGTCATGAAAAAAGACTCCGTTTAACTTTTTTATCATAGCGCTATGAGGCAAGGGGACAGAGGTCAGGGGAAAGGGGACAGAGGTCAGGGGAAAAGGGGACAGAGGTCAGGGGAAAGGGGACAGAGGTCAGGGGAAAAGGCACGATTTTCTTTCAACCCCGTTTTTTGTAATAAGCTTAGTAGACAAGGGGTAGGGGAGACCGGGTCTAGTTGTTACAATTTTTACATTTAGTGCCATAGTACATAAAGTATAATAATTCCAGAAACCAAATTTTGAGGATAAGTAGGAAAATATCTCTATTTATTAAAACAATCATGAAAAACCTTCAACATATTAACATTAATTAGTTATTGATTCATTAATGTGGTGGTGTCAACTGTATCAAATTGCCCCATGTACGGGGTAAGTTTTTACCCTGCATCATAAATGGTGGGGCAAATTGTTACAACTATAAAACACAATATAATTAATGAAATAATCCTTTTATTTCACTTTTCATAAAATAATATGAAATAAATGAGTCTCCTGAACGAGGTAAACATAACTTATCTGTAAACTAACAGTGAAACCTCCCTGTAACAACTAGCACCGACAGACTTTTTTAGTATATGCAAGTGTACGGTAAAAAAAAAAAACGTGGCCACAGTCTTACTTTCTGTACACTCGAAGGCCAATACCAGCACTTCTTATATATCTACAAATGAATGCATTACATCCATAACTGCTTGAGTTATAAAAGAAAAACATTAGCGACAAAATGTCACTTTTAGGGTAAAAAAATACCTGTTGTTGTACTAAAGATACGCTTTACATATTACATAGTCATTCGCCCTCTATTACTGTAAGATGGGAGTCAATGACCTTGTAACAACTTGCCCGTGTAACAACTAGACCCGGTCTCCCCTATACTTGTAGGTCATTGAAAACGATTTCCTTCTAACTTTGTCATAGGCTTATGAGACAAGAGGGTGGAGTTGTAGTCTGTGGCAAGCGAAGTAAATTGGGGGACGAGATATGCTCCTCCAGAAAATGTATTGATACAAAAAAACAAATTGCTCGAGCAAGGAGGGGTTTCGACCCCCGAAATTCTTCCCCTGCACACAAACCTGAGGTGGGTGTAATGCTTGCTATAGGCCTATCGGATTATTCTATAGACGTTGGAACTGGGGAGAGGCTATAATTGGGTCACCTCAGCCATAGTAAGGGAGCGGGGGGGGGGGGGGGAATGTCACACTCACCCTTCGCTTTCGGAGCTTTTGCTGATATTTATATACAGGGGCGGCGTAGACGGTACAGTCATTGCCGTGCCATGTGTGTGTGTGTGTGCGCGCGCGCGTGTGCTATATTTGTTTTATCTGTGAAAATGTTCTTACACGTAATTTGAAAGGAGAGTCTGGGAACTGCCAGCCGTACCACTATGTTTTACACTGTGGCGCTACTGATATAGGCCTAATGTTTATTGCAACTGCAGCTTTAAAATATTTAGGTCAGAGGACACCCACCCACCCACCCACACCCACACACACACACACCTCCAGTAAACACTGTCGTAGAAAGCGGGGAGGGCAAGGGGCCCAATGTGTAGCAGCAGCGATGGTTTTTATATATTTATAAGTGTTTTATATATGTGTGTGCTCCCCCCCCCCCTTGGCACTTTCCTACGCACGTGGTAAAGTAGCATCCCTTAGGTCAATAAGTATATCATACCTGGTTCTTTTTCATATAGGCGATACATCCGTTTTGAATTGTTAGCAATCGACTGTAGGTTGTCTCATTATTATGTAACTGCATAATGCAAATAGATATACTCACGTCTATGGAGACGTAACATCACAGTTCAACCTGAAATACATATAGTGACGTCATTTCTTTGTAGCGTCATATAATATGACTTATTATATACATAGCCATGGACGTTATAGATCTACAGAAACCAAGTGATATTCGGTAAAAAAAAAAAAAAAAAAGATTTAAAAAAAAAAAAAAAAGAAAGAAGAAAAAAAATCATAATATTTTCACTAGTTTAGTTACAGTAAAACTATAGAAATCATATTATTTATATTTTTGTGAACAAATTCATAATTCAATTAACTCCCTTGTAAATTATTACGTTTTAATTATTGAGGCCAGTGTCGCTTCTTCGTTTTTAAGTTTGATAATTGTCAATGCATCTAATCGTATTAAAAAATATAAATAATAATAAGTTAATAATTATACCTATAAAAATGGATATGAAGTACAGTTACAATAAAATATCTAAAACTGATTGAATACGAAGCTAAATAATGATGACACTATGCCCTGTCCTTAGTGTAAGTTAAAAGTTTAACTTCACGTTTCGTTTTTATGGGGGTTTAGAGAGGATCGTTTTGTCAGGTTTGTTTGCACCGTAGTATTATTAAATGATTATTAATTTAATACTCATATAAAGATAATTTTTATTAATATTTCTTTAAAAAAAAAGTCCATCGATAGGATGAGCGAAATATATTAAGCAAAAACGAAAGATATTGTCAAAACATTTGGAAAGATGTACCGTATATAATAAATAGACCATTTCATGATATTTTTTCGAATACGATTTTTATGTCAGCTTCGCAGTTCGTGAACATTTTGTTTTCACACATCACGGTTTGGTCCGAGTTTAGCTCCGTCGTTTGAGTGCTCGCCTGAGGTACGTGCGTTGCAGGATCTAACCACCTCGATGGATCCATTCAAGTGATTATGGGGTTTTTCTCTCGTTCCAACCAGTGCACCACAACTGGTTAAAGGCCGTGGTATGTGCTTTCCTGTCTGTGGGAAGGTACCTGTCGAAGATCCCTTGCTGCATTAGGAGGAATGTAGGCTTAGCGGGTTTCCTCTGATTAATTAAGCAATATGCTCTAATGATGTCGTTAACCAAAACAAACTTTAACTTTCACACACCACTCGTTATTTTGCACCCATTGACCTTTGACCTCCCAATTTTTATTAACAGCATTACTGAAGGTAAAGAACAGAAAATATTTAACACGTCATAATTATATGTAAAACAACTGTATGATCTGTTATAAAGAATTATATATTAAAGGTACAGACTCTAGTTTTAGTCCATGAAAAGTAACACTAAGTTCAGTTAATCTACAATTAGATTCCTAAGGTAAAATCTTTTAGGCGGGTAGTCGCACATCCTATCCGCATCACAGTGAAATTTTGGAGAATAATTAATATCTACGATGAACGGTTATGATTAATTTTGGACTATCTGTCCAAGTGAATTAAAGGCATATTGTCACAGACCACTGACCTATTAAATAGCCTGACAAAGTATTACCTAAAAATATATAAATTTGATTTGTCCCTAAATGTACTTTATTCAACCATCTACGTAGCCATCATACTCCATTTATTAATGATATTTCGTAAAAAAATTAATATTAAAAAAATGGAATTATGGCAATGGTCTATAACTCAAAAATTAATATTGTCAACAGGGTTGACATGGATTTCACTCCATCATGGTTCAGTTAAGATGATGTGATAGCTAGATTTGGTTTCCAAATATTAATGTAATTTTCATTTATTATCCATTTTTAGAGAAATAAGGTTCTTAAATCCGTGGCAGTATGCCTTTAAGGTGGTAAAACAGAGTTTAGCATATATGGGCCTACGTAGACCTATCTTCTCGTAGCGAGTTGGTTATTCTCTTTAATAGGCCTATTAGTTACTTATTCATTTCATTTCAACTTATTTTCGTGCTTATAATCCAATTAAGATTCAAGCACCCTGTTCTGAGCACACACCTCAGCTATCTAGGCTGTCTGTCCAGGACAGTGGGTTAGTTGTTAGTGGTTAGTGAGAGAGAAGGAGTAGTGGTCTTACACCTACCCATCGAGTCGTTAAAACTCGATCTGGGTTGGAGCCGGTGTAACATGGTATTTTGGGCTGCGAACCCAGTACCTACCAGCCTTATGTTCGATGACTTAACCACGACACCACCGAGGCCGGTACCGGGCTGCGAACCCAGTACCTACCAGCCTTGTGTTCGATGACTTAACTACAACGCCGCCGAATTCATTGAACTCTCGCATGTGATGTTGCCTATGAGAGCTTAAGGAAGCATTATGAATTTCCAGCTCATATATTTGTTATATCGAGCTAGGGCGAGATCTAGCTATAAATTGGTACATGGATATAAGGATTGAAGCCCATCGGAAGCCTCATTTTCTGGCTGGTGGTTTTCCCAGCCAGTGCTCCACGACTGGTATATCAATGACAGTCGTGATTACAGGCACATGCGCAGGAATTTTAGAAGGGGCGGGGGTCTAGAATGTGGCGTCCGACGTTTATAGGGGTGAGATAAGCTATGCTCCCCTCGAAAATATATTGAGGAAAAAGACTATTTTATTGAGGAGGGAGGGGTTTCGATCCCCGAAACCCTACCCCTGCACACGCTCATGATGCTGTCTGTGCGAAAGTGCATATGAATTATAAATTGCAGCCAATAACAAAAACAGTGCAGATTTCCTTTTACTGCGTATCTCACTGACCAAATGTCTGATATCCGATAGCCGATGACATGTAGCGGACCCATTCTATTCCTACATCACATCTGGAATTAGGGGGCGGGACGTAGCCCAGTGATAAAGCGTTCGCTTGATGCGTGGTCGGTCTGGGATCGATCTCCGTCTATGGACCCATTTGACTATTTCTCGTTCCAGCCAGTGCTATACAACTGGTGTAACAAAGGCCGTGGTATGTGCTATCATGTCTGTGGGATGGTGCATATAAAAGATCCATTGCTGCTAATCGAAAAGAGTAGCTCATGAAGTGGCGACAGCGGGTTTCCTCTTTCAATATATGTGTGGTCCTTAACCATATGTCTGATGCCATATAACCGTAAATAAAACGTGTTGAATGTTTTGTTAAATAAAACATTTCCTTCCTTCACATCTGGAATAGGAAGTGATGAAAGCAGGCGCGTATCAAGCACGGTGGAAGCAAGTAGACATTGTGAGGGTGGGGAAGGGGGCTGGTTGAGATCGAGGACGCAAAGCATAGTTTCTAGGGGGATCGGGGTTATTCTCTCCGGTAAAATTTTGAAAACTACATGTCCTGAAATGCAACTTCCTGCATTCAACAAACAAAATTCATCTCTGCCTTAAGATTTAGGCGACTACCATTAATAGTTTTGATTCAGAATTATTGCGCATGCAGGGGGATGGTTTCTGGGGGATGGTTGAGACCCGTCCCTGTTCTAAATATATCTTCCGGGGAGCATGACTCTACACCCCCCCCCCCCCCCGCCCCCTCCCATAAACGTCGGTTGCATGCACATTCTACACACACACACACACACACACACACACACACACACACGTACACACACACACACACACGTTGGTGATATATCAAAGCATACCATCGATTTGGCCAACTTTGTCGTAACAGTTGATAGTTTGAGACTAGCATCAACTGACACGATGAAGTTGGCCAACTCGACAGTTGCGTTGTAAATTTCCCCATCTCAGCATCTGCCAACTTACGACGGGGTGCGCTCAGATAGCAGTTAACTGATCGGTCGTATACGACTAGCAACTGGACAGTCGTAGAAGTCGTGAAAGCAGAAACTTGGCACACTTTGCCGTAGTAGTGGGTAGTCTGACGCTAGCGTAAGTGTACGTCCGGAATCTTGTAGAGGAGTCAAGTCCGAGTTCGAGTTCTAAATATAGAATGTCTCGTGATGGCCAAAGTTCGTCGCACCTCAAAGTTCATCACAGGTAGCTGTCGCACCTGTTAAAATAAATTGAGTAAGTTTAGTCATTCCGAAATAGTTAGTTCACGTGTAGGTATGTTTACAATATTTGGCTGTAATGCTGTTGATGACATGTAGTGTGAATTACAGGTTTAAATATAAATATTAATAAATTAGAACAAAGGCCGAAAGGGTGCTTCCGGGTTTGTAAACGCCTGCATGGCGTCTTCCGGGTTTTGCAAAAACGAAAGTAAAAAATAAATCACTAGTAATAAAAATAAAAAATAAAAAATCTTACTTTCATACACATATATAATAGGCGTCGGAATCGGGAGTGGGTGGGGAGGGTCGAGCACGAGCAAACTCCAACTGTAAATATAATCATTGTAATGCCCCCCCCCGTTGAATGTTAATTAATCCTATAAACTTGAAAATTAATTAAGAGAAAAACCTCATAGAACTTAAACACCAGTATGCATGGGTACCCTCCCCATCCCTCCACACAAAATAGTGTAAATGAATAAGCTGGGGGGGGGGGGGGGGGGAGGTAATGTTATTATATAACATGGTGATTTCGTAACATCCATTTCGTACCATTCTGCCTTGTCATTTCGTACTATAGTCATTTTGTACCAAAGTAATTTTGTACCATTGTGAAAAGTCATTCCGTACCTTAGTCATTCCTTACCATTTGCTAGACCTCCTACCTAATGACATTGTCACTTGTTAAATATTGTTACTAGTATATAAATTATAATTGTGCTAGGATATTGTAACCATCATAACATCTCTCTCTCTCTCTCTCTCTCTCTCTCTCTCTCTCTCTCTCTCTCTCTCTCTCTCTCTCTCTCTCTCTCTCTCTCTTTCTCACTCTGTCCCTTTCTGTCTGTCTGTGTGTGTGTGTGTGTCTCTTTTTCTCTCTCTCTTACTCTCTCTCTCTCTCTCTCTCTCTCTCTCTCTCTCTCTCTCTCTCTCTCTCTCTCTCTTCCTCTCTCTCTCTCTCTCTCTCTCTCTCTCTCTCTCTCTCTCTCTCTCTCTCTCTCTCTCTCTCTCTCTCTCTCTGTCTGTGTCTCTCTCTGTCTCTCTTTCTCTCTCTCTCTAGGAACTAGGAACGATATCTGGATTCGGGAGGCAGCACAGTCGGTAGCCAAATTAGCCACTGGCTAATTTTGACAAAAAATGGCTAATAAAATTTGCAAGTGGCTAAAATTTTGGCTAAGCCATTTTTTATCTTCTGATATGAACAGACGGTTACATAATCCATCTGAAATTAGCGTAATATCTATTCCGCAGCCGGTAATGAGAAACGGTGTAATCCGGAGGCATAATCTCTAATGGTAGGGGCCATGATCTCTAATATTGAGGTCTTGGGGTTGGGTGGGGGCACACTATCTAGTGGAAGGGGCACAAGCCATATTTTTATCTTTATTTAAGACAAAAACAAAATTGCCCCACATGTGGGAGACTCTTGTTCATACGGACCTTTAAACAAACATTCCCCCTGCCCTCTTTATCCGTCTAAAATTAGCATATCCCTTCCGATTAGGAGCATTGAATTTTATTTACAGTCCCGTAGGAATAGAGGCCCCCTCTTGAGGCAGTTGTAGGACATTTCCCCCCGCCAAGTCACCACCACCACCCCCCCCCCAAAAAAAACACCCCACAAAAACAAAACATATATAGCTTGGTTAGTGTGTATCTTTGTGTATTGGCCCAGAGTTAAAGTGCTCGCTTGATGCACAGTCAGTCTAGGATCAATCTTCATTGGTGGGCCCATTGGGCTATTTTTCATTCCACCCAGTGTGCCACAATTGGTAGATCAAAGGCTGTGATATGTACTTCTCTGTCTGTGGGAAGTGCATATAAAAGATCCATTTCTGCATATCTGTGTGGTCCTTAACCATGTCTGATGCCATATAACTGTAAATAAAATGTGTTTAGTGCATCATTTTTTTTTTTCAACCATGTATTTCCATCATTCTTAAAATGCATAGTGATTCACTTGCATCCCTATGATATAGCTGTTTGGTAGTAATACTAATATGAATAAATGTTGTTATCCACATGCAAGCATTTTTGTTTAATTCGGGTAAAAACCAGACTGCCCCCCTTCCCCCCCAAAAACCCCCCAAAACAAATGGGAGCCCGTATGACTTTGTATCTCTAACAACATGAAAAGTTTCTATTTTTTAGGAATTACAGAATACACAAACAACAAGTTTTAAAAATCATCAATTGTTTAAATTCAAGCCATGATGTTTTCCAACTAAAGTTAATTTCCTTTTTGCTTTCAAACAGATATGGCTGGCTGACCCAAAGAGTTACCCACACACGATGCTTTAAGAGTTATCTACCCATGCTGCCTTGAGAGTTATTCACCCACGATGGCACCAAAACTAACTGCTGAGATTTATAATCGGTTTGTGGACTTGATGCTAATAGTTGGAATTGATGACAACACTGGCTTGATATTGGTCAACAAAGACCTAGAGGTACTATATAAAAATTTCGTGCATATTTATTTATTTAAAATATGAAAGTTTAGTCTCCAACAGGTCCAACCAGAGGGTACTATAGGTTTTGTCTCTCTCCTGTCTGTCTGTCTGTCTATCTGTCTGTCTGTCCATCATTCCCACATAGAGTTTTTGGGGGACATTTTGTGTATAGCTTTATCATGTTCTGTTACAATCAAGTTTGACTTTCATAGCGATTAATCAATTTTTAACAGAGTTACTGCCCTTGATCTTTCGAGATACAAAAACTTGTAGGGCACGGTAGGAGACATGTATTGATTTAGTAGAACTTGCAGAATGTTTGTTTATAAATGAAATGCAATAATAAAAAAAAGGGGTGGGGTCAGAGTTGCATATTGACTTCCCACAACAAGTGCTTATTAATTTTTTTATTAAGTTTCAAGGACAATATATACTCTTCAAAAAAAGTAGGGGAACCTGAAATATTAATATGAACTATTAGACTACAGACATCCTAGTAAAGAACGTTCATGTCTATTTATCAACACACCGAAATACATTCCATAGTTTGCACGTGCATCACGCAGTTGCCCCGTACACGTGTGTGGGGTGTCATTCTCAA
The DNA here is from genome assembly GCF_016097555.1 of Gigantopelta aegis. NCBI lineage: Eukaryota > Metazoa > Mollusca > Gastropoda > Neomphalida > Peltospiridae > Gigantopelta > Gigantopelta aegis. The sequence goes on along the minus strand of NC_054705.1, from coordinate 37,753,704 downwards.
TTTTGACAATTTCCAGGAAGGTCCATTAATCAATCCATTTGTCAATCTTTTTCATTCTATTGATCATACAGTTATTGTTTTGTTTTTAGTCATTTTTATTGTTTGAATTTGTGATTTACTGATAAAAAAAACGTCAACTTTCAAATTTCACTTCTGACCCCAATCGTCCTTCAAGATCTTTGGTGGTCATAAAACCTACTGTAATACTGAACTACCGGTTGTAATGTTTGCCCAATTAATTCACTATTATCATATAACCATTCCCCACAGCTAATATACCTTACAATTTTGGCAATTCTAAATTCTTATTAGAGTTTCCCTACTTTTTTTTTAAGAATATACATGTATATCTTTTTATTGTATTAAAGTTTTAAGGTTATTCATTTGTCTACATGTCAATTTCATGTCCATAAAAAGTGTCACCAGATTTTTTGTTTTACTGGTAAATGAAAATTAAATTTATTGTGAAAAGTTTAGAGTATAATATACTGATATTTTTTCTTTCTCAAAAACACCACAAACATTTAACACAGAGACAAAGACTCTTTTTCCTTTTTTTATGGGGGGGGGGGGGGGAACATTACAAACATGGATGATGATGACATATGAATGGTGAAGCTGCAGTAATTCCACAGTAATACTTCACAGGACTGCGCTCCACGCTTGCTGTCAGTTGAGCTATCTCAGTATGTGACACAGTCTGGAGTACACGGAACCTGCAGTGCATGCCGGGTAATCATCCCCCATGTGGGGGTCATACACTCGGGAGACACACCCATAATCGCACCCGTGAAGTGGGTTAAGTCAGTGTACGTGGCTTTACACCTACCCATTGAGCCTAGCGGTGCACTCACTCTGGGTTGGAGCCGGTGGTTTCATCTGATGACTACATGTCAGAATTACCAAATGTTAGACATCCAATAGGCGATGATTAATTAATCAATATGCTCTAGTGGTGTCGTTAAACAAAAACAAACTCTTAAAGGGACATTCCTGAGTTTGCTGCATTGTAAGATGTTTTCGACTAATAAATATTTCTACCATTACGTTTAAAATATCAGTGTCTGTATATTCAATGTGTTTCTGGTCGTCTTAATATTTGTAAGAAGCCCAAACTGGATTTTGTCTTCAAATAATTTCGTACATACGAAAAAAACATATTTTAGGAAATAAAATGAAATTTAACCTAATACAAATATAACAATGATCAGAAACACGTTTAATATACAGCCACTAATATTTTATGCAAAAAAATATATTATATATGTAATTACAATCGTTAAAAAGTCTCTGTTAGTTGATAACACCTTAAACATTGCAGCAAACTCGGGAATGTCCCTTTAAAGGCATACTGTCACAGATTTAAGGACCTTATTTCTCCAAAAGTGGATAATAAACTTATTTCTCCAAAAGTGGATAATAAACTTATTTCTCCAAAAGTGGATAATAAATGAAAATTACATCAATGTTTAGAAACCAAATCTGGCTATTGAATCACCTTAACTAAACCATGATGGAGTGAAATCCATGTCAATCCTCTTGGCAATATTAATTTTTTAAATTATGGACGATTGCCATAATTCAAAGTATGATGGTTAAGTAGATTGTTGAATAAAGTACATTCAGGGACAAATGAAATACAAGGTCTGTCCGGAAAGTATCCAGCCATATATAATAAAAAAATATATGGCTTACCTACTGTCCGAACCAAAATGTTAACAACTACAAAAAATTACTCTCCTACCTTTAATTACCGTTACATTTCCCCCAAATTTTGTTCACACACAAGTTGTGAAAAAACCATTACAGTGACACAGATTCCACATATATGAGACTGTAACGATGTTGCCAATATCGACTTTGCTGAGATAGCATAGGGCAAAATACATGCAGTTTTCTGCTGTCTGCCATTTTGCTTTTTTATGGAATACTCTTCAAGAGGGGTGAAAGCCTCCAAAGTATGTGACATAATTAATATAAAATCAATGATCTTTAGTGGTATATTTAAACAAACAAAAAATAATTAAAAAAATTAATATGACGTCATCATGTTTGCTTTTATATGATAACATGTTATGACATTGCTAGATTAAGACATATCCTTTCACCCCTCTTGGAGAATATTCCATAAAAAGTCAAAATGGCAGCCAGCACAAAATTACATGCTTTTTGCCCTATGTGATCTCAGCGAAGTCGATATTGGTGACATGGTTATCATCTAGTATGTGGAATCTGTGTCATTGCAATGGTTTTTCCTAGATTTCTGTCAGGACAAAATGTGAGTATAAAATTTAACGAAAAATAAAGGTAGGAGAGCAATTTTTCGTAGTTGTTAACATTTTGGTTCGGACTTTAGGAAAATGCCGCCTTAATCCCCTTCAAAGTACTCCCCTTGGGACCTCATACACTTCTCCCAGTGTTCCTTTCATTTTGCAAAACAGTGCAAAGTCCTTTTTGGGGATCTCCATCAGCATCTTCGTCACATTCTCCTTAATCTCCTCCACGGTCTGAAATCTCCTCCCTTTCAACGGCGATTTCAGCTTTGGGAAAAGCCAGAAATCGCAGGGAGCCAAATCTGGGCTGTAGGGGGGCTGAGAGACCTGGGAGATGCGATGTTTTGCCAAAAAGCTCTGCACGAGACGTGAAGAATGGGCGGGCGTATTGTCGTGATGAAGCTGCCAGTCATCACTTGCCCACAGGTGTGACCGTTTTCTTGTTACTGCATCTCTCAGCCACTGAAGAACTTCGATGTAGTACTCCTTCGTTATTGTCTGGCCTGGAGGAGCATATTTGTGGTGAACAACACCTTCATGATCAAAAAACACCGTCAACATGACTTTGACATTGCTCCGACTTTGCCGCGCCTTCTTCAGACATGGAGACAAAGGCGTCTTCCACTGGGAAGATTGGGCTTTTGTTTCAGGGTCATAGCCATAGACCCACAACTGATCTCTGGTTATGATCTGATTGAGGAAATGTGGATCACTTGTAGCGTTTTGAAACATGTCCGCTGCAACAACAGTACGAAATTCCTTCTGCTCTTGTGACAGAAGATACGGAATGAATTTTGCTGCCACACGTTTCATGCCAAGATCCTCCATCAAAATCTGTGAAACAATAGTCTGTGGAATCCCTAGATCTTCTTCTAATTCTTGCACTGTCAATCGCCGATTTTTCTTGATTGCAGCCCGCACACATTCAACATTTTCGGGTGTTCTGCTTGATGAAGGCCTTCCAGAACGTGGATCACTTTCACAGGATTCCCAGCCATCTTTAAAGCGTCTGTACAAATTTTTTATTTGGACATCACTAATCATTCTCAAAAGCATTCTTAATCACTCGAGTAGTTTCCGCAGACGAATGTCCAAGTTTGTAGCAAACCTTGATGCAGATTCGCTGATCTACTCACTCGGCCATTGTGAATGCGACAGTAACACAGCACCCACGCTTGCTCAACGAAGTCTGCCAGCCAAACAAATAGTGCCAACATGATTGTGGATGATTATACACATGCAGTACATGCCTGGCTCAGTGCGTGCCAAGTTACATCAAAATCGCATTACCAGTTCTGAAGATATTCACAATGGCTGGATACTTTCTGGACAGACCTCGTACATATGTTTCACGTAATGCTTTGTTAGGCCATTTAATAGGTCAGTGATCTGTGCCTTTAACTTTTTCTTATGTCCACAGAATGACCGGTTTGATCAGACCCTCCAGAACATCTATTACCAAGAATACGATGCCCAAGTTCTGGCCGCAGTTTCAGCAACGAAGGCCATCCATTTCCACCCGGAACTCCAGGAAGACCCCTTCTACCCGCCCCTACAGGTTTCTTCTCTAGATAGCTCCGGAGAGCACGTGATGCACTCGATTCAGTTGGAGTCGAGAATCCGGTCGCAGAGTTTCACGATGAAGGAGAAGAAACGGTGCATCACGGTGAGTGCGGAGGTGATGAAGCGCCATCTGTCGGATAGGCAGTCCACGGCTATTGGACAAGCAGAGCTACCACTGTCAGTCGAGACGATACGATCCGTGCCTTCTTTCTGTTTCCCAGGTACTAGCAATTAATTTTTATTATTTGTTTTTATTAATATCATCATTTTTAAATCCAACTGCCCCCTTTTCTTTTACTCCTTTGAATTCCATCTCCTTTCTTCCCGATCTGGCATCTCCTCCTATCTTTCAATTTCTCTCGCTGTCCACCTCCACACCCCAGTCCTTGTCTCTCCAACTGTGACATGTGCTTGTCTCTTGTGGCTTTCCGAGCCACACACCTGTCATTTCCCATCAGCTTCAACTGTGGGCTTTGTCTGACCACTTCAGAGAGTGTTCAGTATGGTATGTAGTTACTATAGGTAGTACTAAACCAAATAACTTCCGGCTGGGTCAAAGTTCGAGGTGCACCCAACTTTTGATAGAGAAGTGAACACCACAAGTCCTGTGATTGGTTATAAATGAGAGTGTGTTGGTTGTAAAAAATAATAGTTTCATCTGGGTAAAAAAAATGTGCAATTTTATTTCATCTAGTACCAATGTGTCAAGTAGCCTTGTGCTTGAAACATGTATGGGGTACATGTAAAAAAAAGTACTCAAATTTTGTGCGAAACTAGGGTAGTCATAGACGCTACCCGTTACCTCAGAAACGAGCAGCTTGACCCCCATTTTTTTCTGATTCACTTTAAGTGTAAGGGGTGGTAGTATTTATATCCGTGGCGTTTATGTCGGTTGATACGTTGCAGGTAGGAGTTTTAGCCACATATGTTACTATTGTCGTCTATGGGATTTGATTTGGTACTATACACCCTATAGCACATATTCAGTGCATAATAAAAAAATATTATGGTTTTATCATTTTATTTAATTAAACTATACTGGTTGATTAATTAGCCATCACTCGATCATGCAAGTTCACAATGACCTTGACCTTGACAATAATCTCTGTACATGGCTCTGAATGGAGTTTGAATCAAAGTTAGCACTGAAGAAAGTTGGTTTTGGCCTATAATTCATACTGTAAAGATTTCAATAATTTCTTTTTACATGGTATTTGACTTGCCATATACAACTGCTCTTAAATATGGTATTATATATAGGCAACCTGAACTAAGATTTTAATAGCAATTTATTTTTATATTAAAAATAGCATGTGCCAATAGTGGGTTAATGTCTTTAGTTTCCATTAACATTGTTAATTTCTTATGTATGAAATTCTGAAAACTCAAATTTGTAAAGAAGTTGATTTTTATTGTCATTTTGACTTATTTATAGGGTGCTAAGTTATATTTTAGACAAATTTGTAGTTTTATGCAAAATTTAAAGTAAATTTGAAGAAAAACTTTACCAAAAACATACTTAAATTTGTTGTCACTATTGTGCCTTCTGTTCTTATTTGTACATAACAATAAGGTTGTTAAACATATACTTAGATCTCCAGATCATTTTTTTCTCTTAATAATCACTTAGTTAGCTATCATGAAAAGCATTTTGAGTTTATACTAGATTCAGAACCAATATTTTCAGATTTGATTATCTACCTTGGATTGAGTTGATAATTTATTTTATTGTTAAAGCTGTATTACCTAATGTTACTAGCTAAATAAAATGCTGGATTACAGATTGTAGGAATACATCTAATGTACATATTGTATTCATCTGGATTAGAAAATAATGCAAGAAAATAGATGTTCGGGTAATTTTGTCATTTAAAAATAGTTTTTTTCAGTAATTAATCAAAAATAAATGTGTTAAAGCTGCATGATTATTCCAGATATCACAACTATTAAAACCTCCAACTACAGTAGGCTATAAATAAAATACAGTCAGGAATATTGGTGGCTGCCAATAGTTTTGATGGTTCATTATGAAAATCAGCATGGCCGATGGATTTAAAATTCGCACACCTAGTAACTTGAAGACACCCACACCCAGCATACAGGATTTCCTTCCCAACACTAATGTTCAGGACATTAAGTCATTACTTCATACAGGTACAGTCATGTTTGTGTTTCCTTCCTCAGACAGTGTATTTTTTTAATACTGATATTTCTTTGACGTGCCTGTTAAGGTCTTCATAATCTAGGGGTCAATCAAGTGCATGTGTTTTAATGGAATTCTTTAAAGGGGTAGAGGTACTCTGACTATCTTTGTTGCCTCTACATATATACACACCCAACTGAAAGTAAATATCTTCTGGAGTTTTATTTTAAAACATTTTGTTGTTTAATATGACATAATGCATTTGTACAAAACTATATGCAATATATATGCTTTTTGAGGTGTACATTATATTAGGTTGCACTGTAGAAACAACAGTTTCAGTGAGGTTGTCAGTTTATGTCAGAATACACCAGATCCTGGTTGTCATAAAGACACATAGCTGGACACTTTTTGAAAAATGTATGTTATCAGTATAGGTAGTACTAAACCAAATAACTTCCGGCTGGGTCAAAGTTTGAGGTGCACCCAACTTTTGATAGAGAAGTGAACACCACAAGTCCTGTGATTGGTTATAAATGAGAGTGTGTTGGTTGTAAAAAATAATAGTTTCATCTGGGTAAAAAAAATGTGCAATTTTATTTCATCTAGTACCAATGTGTCAAGTATAGCCTTGTGCTTGAAACATGTATGGGGTACCTGTAAAAAAAAGTACTCGAATTTTGTGCGAAACTAGGGTAGTCATAGACGCTTGACGAGCAGCTTGACCCCCATTTGTTTCTGATTCACTTTAAATGTAAGGGGTGGTAGTATTTATATCCGTGGCGTTTATGTCGGTTGATACGTTGCAGGTAGGAGTTTTAGCCACATATGTTACTATTGTCGTCTATGGGATTTGATTTGGTAGTATACACCCTTTAGGTATTGTTAAGAGGCACTTGTAACCACCTACTATCTCCCCTACAACTGGCGGTCGTTAGTTGGTGCCGTGAGTCAGACCAGCTTTGTTACCGGCAGAGGATGAGGATGCCAGGTGGGTGCACAGAAGTACAGAGACTGCAAACATTGAGTTTACAAAATAAACTTGTGTAATAAATATGAAGCAAAAGCAAAGTATGTGAAGTTCTGAATACATGTATTTCATATTACTTTCAGACCATGCTAAGGTGTATTGTCAGAAGCCAGACACGCACGTCCATTTCCTCGTGTTTACTGACGACTACGGGAGAAAGACATACGCAACTTGTATCACGTTCTACAAGCCATATATCATTCAGAAGGTATATCACTCTGTTTCACAGTCACCATGGGTAGTGCCAGAATTTATTTTGTTCTTTACTATTTATTTTTTTATAGACTTCTCAAACATGTCACAAAGTGATACAGATTTTTTGTTTTATATGTTAGAATATCACACATTTTCATTTCAACTTATTTTCATGCTTATATCCAACAAACGTTCAAGCATGCTGTCCTGGGCACACACCTCAGCTATCTGGGATATCTGTCCTGGATAGTGAGTTAGCTGTTAGTGGTTAGTGAGAGAGAGCAGGGTGTAGTGGTCTTACACCTACCCACAGAGTCGCTAAAACTCACTTTAGGTGGGAGCCGGTACTGGGCTGCGAACCCTGTACCTACAAGCCTTATGTCCGATGGCTTAACCATGACAGCCAGTTAAATATCAGACAGATTGATACAAAAGCTGTAGTGTTTTTCTTTCTATTTATATTAATACTTTGTATTATTGAGTGTTATTGTTCTAGAAGTAAAAAATAATTTAATTATAGGGATTGAGTGCTATTCCGTTTAGGTTCATATAGGTATGAATAAAATAATAAAAAGCATGGCAAATGTTTGCATGAATGTGTCACCATTTCACACAGTTTAATTGCTGCACATGCTTATTTTTCTGTTTCTGTTTTTTAAATTAAAAAAAAAAGGATTCTTAAATTCCACTGCCCCATTTTCTTTCTCTTCTTTTAATTTCTTTCCAATCTGTCAGCTTTTCCTATCTTTCAACTTCTTTTTTGCAGTCCATCTCCACATCCCAGTCCTTGTCTCTATGTTTATTTTGGTAGAATTCTGAAGCTGTCCACCTTCCACATCACAGTTCTTGTCTCTATGTTTATTTTTGTAAAATTCTAAACGTAGACCATTGAGTTTGCTGTCCACCTTCCACATCACAGTTCTTGTCTCTATGTTTATTTTTGTAAAATTCTAAACGTAGACCATTGAGTTTGCTGTCCACCTTCCACATCACAGTTCTTGTCTCTATGTTTATTTTTGTAAAATTCTAAACGTAGACCATTGAGTTTGCTGTCCACCTTCCACATCACAGTTCTTGTCTCTATGTTTATTTTGGTAGAATTCTGAAGCTGTCCGCCTTCCACATCACAGTTCTTGTCACTATGTTTATTTTGGTAGAATTCTGAAGCTGTCCGCCTTCCACATCACAGTTCTTGTCACTATGTTTATTTTGGTAGAATTCTGAAGCTGTCCACCTTCCACATCCCAGTTCTTGTCACTATGTTTATTTTGGTAGAATTCTGAAGCTGTCCACCTTCCACATCCCAGTCCTTGTCACTATGTTTATTTTGGTAGAATTCTGAAGCTGTCCACCTTCCACATCCCAGTCCTTGCCACTATGTTTATTTTGGTAGAATTCCAAAACAAAAGACCATTTAGTTTTCTGTTCACTCATACACATCCCATTTCTTGTATCTATGTTTATTTTTGAAGAATTCTGAAACATAGAGTTTACTGTCCACCTCCACATCCCAGTCCTTGTCTCTGTGATTATTTTTGTAGAATTCTGAAACATAGACTATTGAGTTTACTGTCCATCCCTACTTTCCTGTTCTTGTCTCTGTGATTATTTTTGTGGAATTTCGAAACGAAAGACCATCAAATTTGCTGTCCAACTCCACACCCCAATTCTTCTCTTTATGGGTTTGTTTTTTTAGAACTCCAAAATGAAAACAATTGAGTTTGCCATCTACCTCCACATCCCAGTTCTTGTCTGTGTTTATTTTTATAGAATTTTGAAACAAAGACCATTGAGATGAGTCTTGATGTGAAGAATTCCGTACCTATGTCGGACGAAATCAAAGGATATTTACCACAGTGCTGCGTGCTGATCTCAAAATATCCGTATTTCTACACCATGAAGGAGTGTCTGTCATGGTAGGTTATTATCTTCGGTGTTAATGTTTCAGAATTTAGTATTCATCGAGAGAAAGAATTTATGTCAAACTAATTGAGGGAAAATCTTATATTGTTTTACCTGTTTTACATAGAAAATACTACCATAGAGAATAGTACATGAGTGACCATTAGATACCATAGAGAATAGTACATGATCGAGTGACCATTAGATACCATAGAGAATAGTATGTGAGTGACCATTAGATACCATAGAGAATAGTATGTGAGTGACCATTAGATACCATAGAGAATAGTACGTGAGTGACCATTAGATACCATAGAGAATAGTACATGAGTGACCATTAGATACCATAGAGAATAGTACATGAGTGACCATTAGATACCATAGAGAATAGTACATGAGTGACCATTAGATACCATAGAGAATAGTACGTGAGTGACCATTAGATACCATAGAGAATAGTACATGAGTGACCGTTAGATACCATAGAGAATAGTACGTGAGTGACCATTAGATACCATAGAGAATAGTATGTGAGTGAGTGTTAGATACCATAGAGAATAGTACATGAGTGACCGTTAGATACCATAGAGAATAGTATATGACTGACTGTTAGATACCATAGAGAATAGTACACGAGTGTCCGTTAGATACCATAGAGAATAATACAAGTGACTGTTAGATACCGTAAAGAATAGTACATGACTGACCGTTAGATACCGTAGAGAATAGTACATGAGTGACTGTTAGATACCATAGAGAATAGTACATGACTGACTGTTAGATACCATAGACAATAGTACATGACTGACCGTTAGATACCATAGAGAATAGTACATGAGTGACTGTTAGATACCACAGAGAATAGTACATGACTGACCGTTATATACCATAGAGAATAGTACATGACTGACCATTAAATACCATAAAGAATAGTACAGGAGTGACTGTTAGATACCATAGAGAATAGTACATGACTGTTAGATACCATGTATCATACAAGTTGTTTTAAAATGTATCTAACGAGCAAACGTGAGATGGATACATTTCAAAATTAAATAGGAGAATTGGTGTCGATCAGGTTTTAAAAGTGGGGCAGACTGATATATAACTTATATTACATTGCTTTAGAAAATATTAACATAAAACCCCCCGAATAATCTATTGTTAATCAGTTGATGATTCTAAATAAGAAAAGGTGTATTTCACTGTAGTTTTTTTAGTGTACTTCAGTATGGTTTTGTTGTGTATTTCAGTATGGTTTTGTTGTATATTGAAATTTGGTTTTGTTGTATATTTAAATGTGGTTTTGTTGTGTATTTAAATGTGGTTTTGTTGTGTATTCATTATGGTTTTGTTGTATATTTAAATGTGGTTTTGTTGTGTATTTCACTATGGTTTTGTTGCATATTTCAGAATGGTTTTGTTGTGTAATACACTATGGTTTTGTTGTGTATTTCAGTATGGTTGAACACATAAACCAAGACGTCCAGGAGATGTTCACATTCGTGAAGGACTACACTCACTTGTTGACAATGGCTCCCGTCCCCCCGGCAGGCAATGTGGCAATTGTAAGTCAAGATAATAATATTATCTGGAAAGAAAGAAATTAACCATGACCTAGTTTTTACCATACACCACATGTGACTTATACATCACAAGTAATCGTGAAAATTTTGTGGATTCAAAACATTAAAATAATGTTCTGTGTATAAAAAGGATACCAGTATCATATTAATATGCTGCTCATAAGTAATTTAGTAATGTCATCTTGTTAGATATACACGGTCAGAATTGTCTTTATAACTATAATAAGATTAAATGGGTGTGTAATAATAATGTTTCATGTTTCACAGACTGAAACTGTTCCATCTGAAGATCATGTATTTTAATGTGTGTGTTTCACAGACTGAAGATCATGTGTTTTAATGTGTGTGTTTCACAGACTGAAGATCATGTATTTTAATATGTGTGTTTCAGAGACTGAATGATCATGTATTAATTTTAATGTGTATGTTTCAGAGACTGAAGATCATGTATTTTAATGTGTGTGTTTCAGAGACTGAATATCATGTATTTTAATGTGTGTGTTAGACTGAAGATCATGTATTTTACTGTGTGTGTTTCACAGACTGAAGATCATGTATTTTAATGTGTGTTTCACAGACTGAAGATCATGTATTTTAATGTGTGTTTCACAGACTGAAGATCATGTATTTTAATATGTGTGTTTCAGAGACTGAAGATCATGTATTTTAATGTGTGTTTCACAGACTGAAGATCATGTATTTTAATGTGTGTGTTTCAGAGACTGATTGATGATCATGTATTTTACTGTGTGTGTTTCAGACACTGATCGATGATCATGTATTTTACTGTGTGTGTTTCAGAGACTGAAGATCATGTATTTTAATGTGTGTGTTTCACAGACTGAAGATCATGTATTTTACTGTGTGTGTTTCAGAGACTGAAGATCATGTATTTTAATGTGTGTGTTTCACAGACTGAAGATCACGTATTTTAATGTGTGTGGTTCAGTGACTGAAGATCATGTATTTTAATGTGTGTGTTTCAGAGACTGACAATAATGTATTTTAATGTGTGTGTTTCAGAGACTGAAGATCATGTATTTTAATGTGTGTGTTTCAGAGACTGAAGATCATGTGTTTTACTGTGTGTGTTTCAGAGACTGAAGATCATGTATTTTAATGTGTGTTTCAGAGACTGAAGATCATGTATTTTAATGTGTGTTTCAGAGACTAAAGATCATGTATTTCAATGTGTGTTTCAGAGACTGAAGATCATGTATTTTAATGTGTGTGTTTCACAGACTGAAGATCATGTGTTTTAATGTGTGTGTTTCAGAGACTGAAGATCATGTATTCTACTGTGTGTTTCAGACTGAACATCATGTATTTTAATGTGTGTTTCAGAGACTGAAGATCGTGTATTTTAATGTGTGTGTTTCACAGACTGAAGATCATGTATTTTCATGTGTGTTTCAGAGACTGAAGATCATGTATTTTAATGTGTGTTTCAGAGACTGAAGATCATGTATTTTAATGTGTGTTTCACAGACTGAAGATCATGTATTTTAATGTGTGTTTCACAGACTGAAGATCATGTATTTTAATGTGTGTTTCACAGACTGAAGATCACGTATTTTAATGTGTGTTTGAGAGACTGAAGATCGTTTATTTTAATGTGTGTGTTTCAGAGACTGAAGAATGTGTGTGTTTCAGAGACTGAAGATCATGTATTTTAATGTGTGTTTCACAGACTGAAGATCATGTATTTTACTGTGTGTTTCAGAGACTGAGGATCATGTGTTTTAATTTTAATGTGTGTGTTTCACAGACTGAAGATCATGTATTTTAATGTGTGTGTTTCACAGACTGAAGATCATGTATTTTACTGTGTGTGTTTCAGAGACTGGAGATTACGTGTTTTAATGTGTGTGTTTCAGAGACTGAAGATCACGTATTTTAATGTGTGTGTTTCAGAGACTGAAGATCATGTATTTTACTGTGTGTTTCACAGACTGAGGATCATGTATTTTACTGTGTGTGTTTCAGAGACTGAAGATCACGTATTTTAATGTGTGTTTGAGAGACTGAGGATCATGTATTTTACTCTGTGTGTTTCAGAGACTGAAGATCATGTATTTTAATGTGTGTGTTTCAGAGACTGAAGATCATGTATTTTCCTGTGTGTTTCAGAGACTGAAGATCATGTGTGTGTTTCACAGACTGAAGATCATGTATTTTACTGTGTGTGTTTCAGAGACTGAAGATCATGTATTTTACTGTGTGTTTCAGAGACTGAAGATCATGTATTTTAATGTGTGTTTCAGAGACTGAGGATCATGTATTTTACTCTGTGTGTTTTCAGACTGAGGATCATGTATTTTCCTGTGTGTTTCACAGACTGAAGATCATGTATTTTAATGTGTGTGTTTCAGAGACTGAAGATCATGTATTTTACTGTGTGTGTTTCAGAGACTGAAGATCATGTGTGTGTTTCAGAGACTGAAGATCATGTATTTTAATGTGTGTTTCAGAGACTGAAGATCATGTATTTTACTGTGTGTGTTTCAGACTGAAGATCATGTGTTTTACTGTGTGTGTTTCAGAGACTGAAGATCATGTATTTTAATGTGTGTTTCAGAGACTGAAGATCATGTATTTTAATGTGTGTTTCAGAGACTCACAGAAAGATCATGTATTTCAATGTGTGTTTCACTGAGACTGAAGATCATGTATGAATATCATGTGTGTGTTTCACAGACTGAAGATCATGTGTGTGTTTCACAGACTGAAGATCATGTATTTTACTGTGTGTTTCACAGACTGAAGATCATGTATTTTAATGTGTGTTTCAGAGACTGAAGATCATGTATTTTAATGTGTGTGTTTCAGAGACTGAAGATCAGGTATTTTAATGTGTGTGTTTCAGAGACTGAAGATCATGTATTTTAATGTGTGTTTCACAGACTGAAGATCATGTATTTTAATGTGTGTTTGAGAGACTGAAGATCGTTTATTTTAATGTGTGTGTTTCAGAGACTGAAGATCATGTATTTTAATGTGTGTTTCACAGACTGAAGATCATATATTTTACTGTGTGTTTCAGAGACTGAGGATCATGTGTTTTAATTTTAATGTGTGTGTTTCACAGACTGAAGATCATGTATTTTAATGTGTGTGTTTCACAGACTGAAGATCATGTATTTTACTGTGTGTGTTTCAGAGACTGGAGATTACGTATTTTAATGTGTGTGTTTCAGAGACTGAAGATCATGTATTTTAATGTGTGTGTTTCAGAGACTGAAGATCACGTATTTTAATGTGTGTGTTTCAGAGACTGAAGATCATGTATTTTACTGTGTGTTTCACAGACTGAGGATCATGTATTTTACTGTGTGTGTTTCAGAGACTGAAGATCATGTATTTTAATGTGTGTGTTTCAGAGACTGAAGATCACGTATTTTAATGTGTGTGTTTCAGAGACTGAAGATCATGTATTTTACTGTGTGTGTTTCAGAGACTGAAGATCATGTATTTTAATGTGTGTGTTTCAGAGACTGAAGATCATGTGTTTTAATGTGTGTTTCAGAGACTGAAGATCATGTATTTTAATGTGTGTGTTTCACAGACTGAAGATCATGTATGTTACTGTGTGTTTCAGAGACTGAACCTATTCCATCTGAAGATCGACCTGTACCCGGCCGACTGCCCGGAGAAGCCGGTGGTGGACATCCCGCTCCACCTCGTCTTCCTCTCCTTCTCCATCGACGACGTCCTCACCATCTTCACGGCCATCGTCACCGAGCAGCGCATCGTCTTCCTGTCCTCGGCCTACAGCCTGCTCACCATCATCATGGAGGTAATATGGGGAGTGGGAAGGTTGAGGCCTGCTCACCATCATCATGGAGGTAATACGGGGGTGGGGAGGTTGAGGCCTTCTCACCATCATGGAGGTAATACGGGGGGTGGGGAGGTTGAGGCCTGCTCACCATCATCATGGAGGTAATACAGGGTGGGGAGTTTGAGGTCTGCTCACCATCATCATGGAGGTAATACGGGGTGGGGAGTTTGAGGTCTGCTCACCATCATTATGGAGGTAATATGGGGGGTGGGGAGGTTGAGTCCTGCTCACCATCATCGAGGTAATATGGGGGTGGGGAGGTTGAGGCTTGCTCACCATCATCATGGAGGTAATACGGGGGGGTGGGGAGGTTGAGGCCTGCTCACCATCATCATGGAGGTAATACAGGGTGGGGAGTTTGAGGTCTGCTCACCATCATCATGGAGGTAATACGGGGGGTGGGGAGGTTGAGTCCTGCTCACCATCATCATTGAGGTAATATGGGGGTGGGGAGGTTGAGGCTTGCTCACCATCATCATGGAGGTAATACGGGGGGTGGGAGGTTGAGGCCTGCTCACCATCATCATGGATGTAATATTGGGGGGGGGGGGGGTTGAGGTCTGCTCACCAGCGTAATGGAGGTAATACGGGGGATGGGAGGTTGAGGCCTGCTCACCATCATCATGGAGGTAATACGGGGGTTGGGGATGTTGAGGCCTGCTCACCATCATCATGGAGGTAATACAGGGGGTGGTCAGTTTGAGGTGTGCTTACCATCATCATGGAGGTGATACAGGGGGTGGGGAGGTTGATGTAATACGGGGGGGGGGTGCTCACCATCATCACAGAGGTAATAGGGTGGGGTTTGAGGAGTGAGACCTCCTTACCATTATCAAGGGGGTTGATGGGGGGGGGGGATTCATCTCCTACAGTCTGCTCACAATTCTCATGGAGGTAATGGGGGAGGGTTTGATGGGGGATATTAATTTTCTACAGTCTACTCACCATCATCATGGAGGTAATGGGTGGTTGGGGGGAGTTTTTGAGGGGGAGATTCATTTTCTATAGTCCACTCACCATCATCATGGAGGTAATGGTGGGTTGAGGGGAGATTCATTTTCTACAGTCTACTCATCATCATGGAGGTAATGGGGGGGTTGAGGGGGAGATTCATTTTCTACAGTCTGCTCGCCTTCATCACGGAGGTAATAGGGGGGGAGATTCATTTTCTACAGTCCACTCACCATCATCATGGAGGTAATGGGGGGGTTGAGGGGGAGATTCATTTTCTACAGTCTACTCATCATCATCATGGAGGTAATGGGGGGGTTGAGGGGGAGATTCATTTTCTACAGTCTACTGACCATGATCATGGAGGTAATGGGCGGGGTTTGAGGGGGAGATTCATTTTCTACAGTCTACTAACCATGATCATGGAGGTAATGGGCGGGGTTTGAGGGGGAGATTCATTTTCTACAGTCTACTAACCATGATCATGGAGGGAATGGGGGAGGGTTTGAGGGGGAGATTCATTTTCTACAGCCAGCCAGTTTTTATCACCCCAACTCTGAGGCTGGAGGCTGTCCTGTCTGTGGGGTGGGGGTGGGGTTTTTTTTCTAAGGTTTTAAAATGTTTTATTATTGTCATTACCATAATCTCCACATTCGTGCAAAAACGATGGAGATATTCAGGCAAAATGAACTGGCCCTAAAACCTTTTCTTCACCATATATTTCCCTCATTCTGTCCACAATATTATAGTGATGTGTTTAAAATGCGTGGGGTGGGACGTAACCCAGTGGTAAAGTGCTCACTTAATGCGCGGTTGGTCTGGGATCGATCCTCATCGGTGGGCCCATTGGGCTATTTCTCGTTCCAGCCAGTACTCCATGACTGGTGTATCAAAGGCTGTGGTATGTGCTGTCCCATTTGTGAGATAGGGCACATAAAAGATCCCTTACTACTAATGGAAAAATGTAACGGGTTTCCTCTCTATGACTGTATCAAAATAACAATATGTTTGACAACAAATAGCCCGTGATTAATAAATCAATGTGCTCTAATGGTGTTGTTAAACAAAATAAACTTTTAATATAAAAGAACCTTTGATGTACCAAATACAGAATAGTATTTAATGTTAATATAAAAATAGAGAATAACTAGTTAATGACATCAGGTATCTGCTTTATCCTGTGATGGGAAGAATAGGAAATTCCTTGAAGCTCTGCCGAGCAGAATCTTTCATTCGTCCTGAACAGGATAAAGCAGATGTCCGATGTCAGTAACTAGACATTATTTTTATCCTGCAGACCATAAAAAAGGGGAAAAACTATTATTTCTGTTATTTCAGCCACATTGTACGATGATGACCTAGAGGTCAAATGAATAATTTTGTAATGTAGATGTAACAGAAAAATCAACCTCCACTGATGGGATTCAAACCACTGACTCTCAGTATGAGAGTCCAGCGCTCTACCAACTGAGTTAATAGGGAAATTCCCACTAGCTACTGCCACTTTATACCTACATGTACACTATGCATGTGACGTCACACGAGTGACATCAAAAGTCACATCCTGCTACTATACATATATGACATTGCTTTATCCGTCATCATAATCTGTCAAAAGGAGCATATATAGTTTTACGTCATGGATTACACAGTGTTTTTGGTTTTGTTACAGAGTTTTTTGCACTTCATTCAGCCCTTCAAGTGGAGATACACCTACGTGCCGATCATCTGCCAGACACACCTAGACTTGTTGGAGGCACCAGGCACTTTCATGATGGGGTGCCACGAAAGGCACTCGGAGTTAGTCAAACAGGTAATGTTAATTCCTATAGGTTCTCTTAAGGCGACACCACACAATAAAGGGCCAGGACGTAGCCCAGTGGTAGAGTGTTCGCTTGATGCGCGGTCGGTCTGATATCGATCGCCCCAGCCAGTGCACTACGACTGGTATATCAAAGGCCGTGGTATGTGTTATCCTGTCTGTGGGATGGTGCATATAAAAGATCCCTTGCTGCTAATCGAAAAGAGTAGCCCATGAAGTGGCGACAGCAGGTTTCCTCTCTATATCTGTGTAGTCCTTAACCATATGTCTGACGCCATATAATAACCGTAAATAAAATGTGTTGAGTGTGTTGTTAAATAAAACATTTCCTTTCTTCCTTCCACACAATACGGGTTGCTCGTACAAGAATAGTCGATTGCATAAACAATGTAGCAACCAATAAAATGGTAATGTTTGTTTGTCTTGTCACATGCATTCAGTTATGCTACCGGCCTTGGTGGTGTCGTGGTTAAGCCATCAGATGTAAGGCTGGTAGGCACAGGGAACAGACTTAATGGGTAGGTGTAAGACTGGTAGGTACTGGGTTCGCAGCCCGGTACCGACTCCCATCCAGAGCAAGTTATAATGACTCAGTGGGTAGATGTAAGTCTGCTACACTCTCTTCTCTCTCACTAGCCACTAACAACTAACCCACTGTCCTGGACAGACATCCCAGATAGCTGAAGTGTTTGCCCAGGACAGTGTGCTTGAACCATAATTGGATATAAGCATGAAAATAAGTTGAAATGACTACTACGTCCTCTTCTCTCTGCTAACAAACTAACAACTAGCACACTGTCCTGGACAGACAGCCCAGATAGCTGAAGTGTTTGCCCAGGACAGCGTGCTTGAACCATAATTGGATATAAGCAAGAAAATAAGTTGAAATGACCACTACGTCCTCTTCTCTCTCACTAACAAACTAACAACTAGCTCACTGTCCTGGACAGACAGTCCACATAGCTGAAGTGTGTGCCCAGGACAGCGTGCTTGAACCTTAATTGGATATAAGCATGAAAATATGTTGAAATGAAATGAAGTAAAGTTATTCTTGTACAAGGCACTGGTATCCTGTGGTGTTGGTTTTAGATCTACTATGTGTAGCATTTCTGTTTATTTTGGCGGTGATTTATATTCAAGTAGATGCTCTTACAGTGTCATTAAAGGGACACCCCCAAATTTTTAAATACTAAGGCATATTGTTTTACTATTGGAGCCATTTTTGATAACTGAAATCATACTTTACTTAGATTTTATTGTTTAGATTATCCATTTCTGTACATTCGAAGTGTTTTTGGTCATCCAGGTGTTTTTAATATCACAAAATGCATTTTTCATATTTTTAAAAATGCACGTGTGTTTGAGACATATAACAATTATGGAGTTGTGTTTGAGTCTTATTTTCAGAGGGTATTTCACCATTTCAAAGTCACAGACTCATGTTTCAGTCACTGGTAACTTTATCCAAATGTGTTACTCATTTGTAGATTAACTTAAACTTAATGTGAATTTTCACTATATGTCAAAATTACTAAATGTTTGACATCCAATAGCCGATGATTAATAAATTAATGTGCTCTACGGGTGTCGTTAAATGAAACAAACCTTAACTTTTTAATTAAAATACACTTTGTTTTTCTCTTGTCCAGATATATTGTCTGAGTGCAAACATTAACAATGATGGTTGTAATTAAAATACACTTTGTTTTTCTCTTGTCCAGATATATTGTCTGAGTAAACATTAACAATGATGGTTGTAATTAAAATACACTTTGTTTTTCTCTTGTCCAGATATATTGTCTGAGTGCAAACATTAACAATGATGGTTGTAATTAAAATACACTTTGTTTTTCTCTTGTCCAGATATATTGTCTGAGTGCAAACATTAACAATGATGGTTGTAATTAAAATACACTTTGTTTTTCTCTTGTCCAGATATATTGTCTGAGTAAACATTAACAATGATGGTTGTAATTAAAATACACTTTGTTTTTCTCTTGTCCAGATATATTGTCTGAGTAAACATTAACAATGATGGTTGTAATTAAAATACACTTTGTTTTTCTCTTGTCCAGATATATTGTCTGAGTAAACATTAACAATGATGGTTGTAATTAAAATACACTTTGTTTTTCTCTTGTCCAGATATATTGTCTGAGTGCAAACATTAACAATGATGGTTGTACATTAACAATGATGGTTGTAATTAAAATACACTTTGTTTTTCTCTTGTCCAGATATATTGTCTGAGTAAACATTAACAATGATGGTTGTAATTAAAATACACTTTGTCTGAGTGCAAACATTAACAATGATGGTTGTAATTAAAATACACTTTGTTTTTCTCTTGTCCAGATATATTGTCTGAGTAAACATTAACAATGATGGTTGTAATTAAAATACACTTTGTTTTTCTCTTGTCCAGATATATTGTCTGAGTGCAAACATTAACAATGATGGTTGTAATTAAAATACACTTTGTTTTTCTCTTGTCCAGATATATTGTCTGAGTGCAAACATTAACAATGATGGTTGTAATTAAAATACACTTTGTTTTTCTCTTGTCCAGATATATTGTCTGAGTGCAAACATTAACAATGATGGTTGTAATTAAAATACACTTTGTTTTTCTCTTGTCCAGATTGTCTGAGTGCAAACATTAACGATGATGGTTGTAATTAAAATACATGTCCAGATATATTGTCTGAGTAAACATTAACAATGATGGTTGTAATTAAAATACACTTTGTTTTTCTCTTGTCCAGATATATTGTCTGAGTAAACATTAACAATGATGGTTGTAATTAAAATACACTTTGTTTTTCTCTTGTCCAGATATATTGTCTGAGTAAACATTAACAATGATGGTTGTAATTAAAATACACTTTGTGTTTCTCTTGTCTAGATATGTGGTCTCGTTGTTGTGAATATTGACAATGGCACTGTGAGCGTTAATGAGGAGACATTGCCAAACTTTGAGATTGTCACGAAATCCATCCCCAAGTTTCCGTCCGAACCCGCACTCCTCTTCAAGAAGGTATGCAAAAAGATCAAGTTTCAGACGGAACTGACTGATGTCCAGAGGTGAGAATTTTTTTTTTTTTTTTTTTTAAATTTAATGACGCACTCAACACATTTTATTAGTCCCCTTCCGGTTCAACCAGAGGGAACTATAGGTTTCATCTACATTTTTCTGTCTGTCTGTCTGTCTGTGTTTGTGTCTGTCTGTGTTTGTGTCTGTCTTTCTGTCTGTCTGTGTTTGTGTCTGTCTTTCTGTCTGTCTGTGTTTGTGTCTGTCTTTCTGTCTGTCTGTGTTTGTGTCTGTCTTTCTGTCTGTCTGTCTGTGTTTGTGTCTGTCTTTCTGTCTGTCTGTGTTTGTGTCTGTCTTTCTGTCTGTCTGTGTTTGTGTCTGTCTTTCTGTCTGTCTGTCTGTGTTTGTGTCTGTCTTTCTGTCTGTGTTTGTGTCTGTCTTTCTGTCTGTGTTTGTGTCTGTCTTTCTGTCTGTTTGTGTCTGTCTTTCTGTCTGTCTGTGTTTGTGTCTGTCTTTCTGTGTTTGTGTCTGTCATTCTGTCTGTCTGTGTTTCTGTCTGTCTGTGTTTGTCTGTCTGTGTCTGTCTGTCTGTGTTTGTGTCTGTCTTTCTGTCTGTCTGTGTTAGTGTCTGTCTTTCTGTCTGTCTGTGCTTGTGTCTGTCTTTCTGTCTGTCTGTGTTTGTGTCTGTCTTTCTGTCTGCCTGTGTTTGTCTGTCTTTCTGTCTGTCTGTGTTTGTATGTGTCTGTCTTTCTGTCTGTCTGTGTTTGTGTATGTCTTTCTGTCTGTCTTTCTGTCTGTCTGTGTTTCTCTGTGTGTGTTTGTGTCTGTCTTTCTGTCTGTCTGATTTTGTGTCTGTCTTTCTGTCTGTCTGTGTTTGTGTCTGTCTTTTATTTATTTCTGTCCCACATACAGTTTTTCCGGATGTTTTTTATTTTTTATAATGCCTCAAGATATTGAGCTGAAATGTTGTATATAATTTTATAATGTACTGTTACAAATCAAGTTTGACTTTCATGGCAATTTACTCAGTTTTAACATAGTTATGACCCTTGAACTTAATAGATACAAAAGTGTATCTACCGGACTTATTTTTGCAATTACTCAAGATATTCAGCTGCAGTTTTGTATATAGCTTTATAATGTACTGTTACAGATCAAGTTTGATTTTCATGGCAATTTACTCATTTTTCACAGAGTTATGGCCCTTGAACTTAGGAGATATGAAAATTTGTTGGAACATGTATTGCTTTAGCAGTACACTCAAAATGCTTGTTTATGGTTGTATGGTGTTGGACATATGGTGAAGGACCACAAAGAAGAAACTCACCGTCATCACTATAGGCTACTATTTTTTTATAGTAATTAACAGCTAGCATGAGCGTCGATTGGTGGGGGACAGGAGGGACACGTCCCCCCTCACTTTTCAACACCATGGGACAATCTATATTTCGTTTAGCAAAAGCAGCAACACCACCACCAACAAAAACAACAACAGCAATAACAAAAAACAAACAAAAATTAAAAGTTTAACCACTAATATGTAGCTTTATGATTTTCATTGACATTCCTTTATCACACACACACACACACACACACACACACATACACACACACACACACAGACACAGATACACACAGACACACACACACACACACACACACACACACAGATACACAGACACACACAGATACACAAACACACATACAGACACACACACACACACACACACAGATACACACAGACACAGACACACACAGACACACACACACAAACAGACACACACAGATACACACACACAGACACACACAGATACCACACAGATACACACACACAGACACACACAGATACACAAACACACATACAAACACACCTACACACAGACACACACACAGACACAGACACACACACACTCACACACCTACACACACATACACACACACACTTACACACCTACACACACACACACACCACACACACGCACGCACATTTACGCACACACAAATACTAACACGTCCCCCCACTTTTAAAGCCGGATTGACACCCATGACCGCTAGGGATGTTTTACTTCTTACACACCTGTATAAAGGGTGACCTGTTGTAGATCAATAACCTCTTCAACATATTAGTACAGTGCTCGCCTGCATGTGCGGGCGGTCTAGGATCGATCCCCGTCAGTGGACCCATTGGGTTATTTCTCGTTCCAGCCAGTGCTGCACAACTGGGGTAACAAAGGCCGTGGTACACATGTATGTACTATCCTGTCTGTGGGATAGTGCATATAAAAGATCGCTTGCTGCTAATCGAAAAGAGTAGCCCAGTGGTAAAGCGTTCGCTTGATGCACGATCGGTCTGGGATCGATCGCCCCAGCCAGTGCACCACGACTGGTATATCAAAGGCCGTGGTATGTGCTATCCTGTCTGTGGGATGGTGCATATAAAAGATCCCTTCCTGCTAATCGAAAAGAGTAGCCCATGAAGTGGCAACAGCGGGTTTATTCTCTCAATATCTGTGTGGTCCTTAACCATATGTCAGACGCCACAAAAAACCATATATAAAATGTGTTGAGTGTGTCATTAAATGCTTTCCTTCAGCATATTATGTTGGAGATAACTTGTGATTGTTTGCTCAGTAGTTATGACCTGGGCAAGACAACTATACCACCCAATAAAATAATGACGACTGAAATTGATTGCTCTGTGACATGTGATTTAACCTGATACTGATTGCTCTATGACATAATTATAAGTTAACTGCTGCGAAAGCACCATAAATATGTTTTAGTTGAAAAATATGTTTCAATTTATTTTAAACCTGGTGTTTGAGGATATGTAAGAAATAGAATACTACATTCATAGCTCAGTCGGTTGAGTCCTTGCTTGTAGTGCTTGCTTGCTTGTTTTTTTTCTCATTCCAACCAGTGCTCCGAAGGTCATGGTATGTGCTTTTCTGTCTCTGGGAAAGTGCATATAAAAGATCCCTTTCTGCATTAGGAAAAATGTAACAGGTTTCCTCTGATGACTACGAGTCAGAATTACCAAATGTTTGACATCCAATAGCCGATGATTAATTAATCAATGTGCTCTAGTGGTGTCGTTATACAAAAACTATTTTTAACTCATGTTTATTTTTTTTGCAACTCTTTGTTTAAAAACGTATCCAAACGTATTTACTTGTTAGATACTATTTTTAAACAACTCGTAAGATAAATTGATATCCAATAGCCACTCATGTAGTATTCTCAATATGTACCAACCCACAGACAGGATAGTACATACCACAACCTTTGTTACACTAGTTATGGAACACTGACTGGAACGAGAAATACCCCAGTTTTTCTTCCAACGGGGATTGATCCTAGACCCACTGTGCTCCAGATGAGCTACTGTGCAGGACATAGTCCAGTGGTAAAGCACTTGCTCGATGTGCGGTCAGTCTAGGATCGATCCCCATCAGTGGGTCCATTAGGCTATTTCTCACGCCAGCCAGTGCACCATGACTGGTATATGAAAGGCTGTGGTATGTGTTATCCTGTCTATGGGATAGTGCATATGAAAGATCCCATGCTGCTAATAGAAAAGAGTAGCCCATAAAGTGGTGACAGCAGGTTTCCTATCTCAATATCTGTGTGGTCCTTAACCATATGTCTGACGCCTTATAAGCGTAAATAAAATGTGTTGAGTGTGTCATTAAATAAAACATTTCCTTCCTTCCAGATGAGCTTTTTATCACTGATCTACGTCCCACACACCCACACTCTTACTCACCCAAACCGAGGAGGCTCAGAACCTGTTGACGGGTACTATAGGGATTTTTGTGTGTTGTATAATGAATAAATATTTGTTGTTCTTGCAGACCGTTCTCTTATAACCCAGAATCCGAGAGAGAATACCGGATGAAGAAACGTCAGCAGTTTAACACGGAAATTACCTTTGCCTTCCTCGAGCTGATGGTCAACCTTTTCAGGTGGGTTACGCTAGGCTCAGATTACCAACTGCCAGTGCAAAGTTGGCCAACTTTCTGATCTCACTACTTCTGTGACTGTCCAGCGCTCTTACAATTCGATTCTCATCGTATAATGCAACTCCAGACTACCAGCTGCCAGTGCAAAGTTGGCCAACTTTCTGATCTCACGATTTCTATTATCACTGTCGAGTTGCTAGTCGTAATTGTGCTCTTCACAACTCGATCCACGTCGTATAATGCAAGTCCAGACTACCAACTGCCAGTACAGAGTTGGTCACCTTTCTGATCTCACAACTCCTACGACCGATTAGTTGTTAGTCTGAGCGCTCTTACAACTCGATTCTCATCGTATACAACTCCTACGACCGATTAGTTGTTAGTCTGAGCGCTCTTACAACTCGATTCTCATCGTATACAACTCCTACGACCGATTAGTTGTTAGTCTGAGTGCTCTTACAACTCGATTCTCATCGTATACAACTCCTACGACCGATTAGTTGTTAGTCTGAGCGCTCTTACAACTCGATTCTCATCGTATACAACTCCTACGACCGATTAGTTGTTAGTCTGAGCGCTCTTACAACTCGATTCTCATCGTATACAACTCCTACGACCGATTAGTTGTTAGTCTGAGCGCTCTTACAACTCGATTCTCATCGTATACAACTCATACGACCGATTAGTTGTTAGTCTGAGCGCTCTTACAACTCGATTTTCATCGTATACAACTCATACGACCGATTAGTTGTTAGTCTGAGCGCTCTTACAACTCAATTCTCATCGTATACAACTCCTACGACCAATTAGTTGTTAGTCTGAGTGCTCTTACAACTCGATTTTCATCGTATATGACTCATTCGGTTGAGTGCTTGCTTGAGGTACTTGTGTCGCAGGATCGAACCACCTTGATGGATCCATTCAACTGATTGGGTTTTTTTTCTCGTTACAACCAGTGCACCACAACTGAACAAAGGTCGTGGTGTGTGCTATCCTGTCTGTGGGAAAGGGCATATAAAAGATCCCTTGCTGCATTAGGAAAAATGTAGCAGGTCTTCTCTGATGACCACGAGTCAGAATTACCAAATGTTTGTCATCCAATAGCTGATGATTAATTAATCAATGTGTTCTAGTGATGTCGTTAAACAAAACAAATTTCTTTTTTTTCAGTTGTATATGACTTCTATTCGACCGATTAGTTGTTAATCTGAGCGTACAGGGATCGATCCCAAAACGACCGTGCATCAAGCGAGTGTTTAACCACTGGGCTACGTCTTACCCCCTTATTTGATGATGTCATATGATTGGCTCACTACAATTTTACTGGAACATCAGTCAAACGAGTTCAGTGATATAAATATAAATTAAAATCGATTATGGGTCATAATTAGGATATTAAAGTCAAGGGCTTCTAGAATTTTATAAAAATCCACTAGTCATGGGATCAGTGATTTTAAAAAAGTACTAGCCATGGTTAAAAATTCACTAGCCCTACTTTAAATAAATATAATTTTACTAATAGTAATAATCAGATATGTCACCTAAAGAGGGCGATTGAGCTTTAAAATCCTTAGATTGGGGGTGGAAAGAGGGGGCAAAACATTTATATTTACAAAACATGTAAATGCAGCATTTGACAAGGGGTTTTTCCCACTAGCCATCGGGCTAGATATAGTAGTTATTTACTAGCCCAACACTGAATAACACTAGCCATGGGAGTGGGGCTACCATAATCTGGAATCCCTGAATTAAACATGCGTATCATGTTTATTTATGTACTTCATGACAAGTGAAATTTTTTTCACTCTGGATATAAACATGATACGAAATGGAAGCTCGCTTAATAACCTCTAATTATAATTACCAACTCTTGTAGAATGTGTTACTCCCACCCTCCAAGCCTCTCTGATATTCAAGCATACATTTATGGTATTATGGTATTTATAGTATTATGGTATTATGGTATTATGGTATTATGATATTTATGGTATTATGGTATTTATGGTATTATGGTATTATGATATTTATGGTATTATGGTATTTATGGTATTATGGTATTATTGTATTTATGGTATTATGATATTTATGGTATTATGGTATTATGGTATTATGGTATTTATGGTATTATGGTATTTATGATATTTATGGTATTTATGGTATTATGGTATTATGGTATTATGGTATTTATGGTATTTATGGTATTATGGTATTATGGTATTTATGGTATTATGGTATTTATGGTATTATGGTATTATGGTATTTATGGTATTTATGGTATTATGGTATTATGGTATTATGGTATTTATGGTATTATGGTATTTATGGTATTATGGTATTTATGGTATTATGGTATTATGGTATTTATGGTATTATGGTATTTATGGTATTTATGGTATTATGGTATTTATGGTATTTATGGTATTATGGTATTTATGGTATTTATGGTATTATGGTATTTATGATATTTATGGTATTATGGTATTTATGATATTTATGGTATTATGGTATTTATGATATTTATGGTATTATGGTATTTATGATATTTATGGTATTATGGTATTTATGGTATTATGGTATTTATGATATTTATGATATTTATGGCATTATGGTATTTATGGTATTATGGTATTTATGGTATTATGGTATTTATGGTATTATGATATTTATGGTATTATGGTATTATGGTATTTATGATATTTATGGCATTATGGTATTTATGATATTTATGGTATTATGGTATTTATGATATTTATGGTATTATGGTATTTATGGTATTATGGTATTTATGATATTTATGGTATTATGGTATTTATGGTATTATGGTATTTATGATATTTATGATATTTATGGTATTTATGATATTTATGATATTTATGATATTTATGGTATTATGGTATTTATGGTATTATGGTATTTATGGTATTATGGTATTTATGATATTTATGATATTTATGGTATTTATGATATTTATGATATTTATGATATTTATGGTATTATGGTATTATGGTATTTATGATATTTATGATATTTATGGTATTATGCCATTGCCACTATTCCTGTTAGTGATATCATGTAATTGTTACCGTTCCTGTTGGCAATATTATAAAATTATCACTATTCCTGTTTGTCATATTACACATACTATTGTCACTGTTCCTGTTTTTGATATTATGTAATTGTCACGATTACTGTTTGTGATATTATATAATTGTCACTATTGCTGTTTGTGATATTATATAATTGTCACTGTTACTGTTTGTGATATATAATTGTCACTATTACTGTTTGTGATGTTATGTCATTGTCACTACTACTGTTTGTATTATTATATAATTGTCACTATTACTATTTGTGATATTATATAATTGTCACTGCAGCTTGTGATATACATGTATATTATGTATTAGGCAGGGAACATTTTGTTTTTAAAAATTTGATTATCAGCAGTTGTTTATCATTTGAACATTAAGAAGCAACTAATATTGAACGTTTTAGAATTGTGTAACGATCTCTGAAATTTGTGTAGCGATACTGAATTAATTGTTCCCTGTTAAGTGTATACATAATTATAAAAATAGTTTGTCATTTTTTTGTGTGAATTTATCAATGTATAACAGTCACAAATTTAGTATAAAATCACTTCGTTACACTTCGCAGTTTTATGCAATTTGTTACTGTTTATACATTAATAAATTCACATAAAATGAAAAACAGTTACCGGCCTCGGTGGCGCAGTGGTTATGCCATCGGACTATAGGCTGGTAGCTAGGTACAGGGTTCACAGCCTGGTACCAGCTCTAACCCAGAGCGAGTTCTTAAGGGCTCATTGGGTAGTGTATGGCCACTATACACCCTCTTCTCTCTCACTAACCACTAACCAACTAACCGCTAACCCACTGTCCTGGACCGACAGCCCAGACAGATGAGGTGTGTGCTCAGGGCCCCGTTCCACGAAGTGATCTTAACACTAAGATCACCTTAATACATAAGGTAGCTATGCACTTAAGGTGATCTTAGGGCTAAAATCGCTTTGTGGAACGGGACCCTAGACAGCGTGCTTGAACCTTAATTGAATATAAGCACGAAAATAAGTTGAAATGAAATGACAAACAATTCTTACATCATTTTTATATGTACTACTGTATTTCAGAGGAAGGATCAAAGGAAATGTTTTATTTAACGACGCACTCAACACATTTTATTATTTCAGGGGAGTGCTGTCTGAACTACGGATAGACCACCAGTTGTTTAACCAGGACGACTTTATGCGCAGTGTTCCTGAAGAAAGTAAAGAGTTCTACAAACAGGTAATATTGCTAATCAAACTGATACAAAGTAAACTTTGTTTTATTTAATGACGGTTCCAGAGCACATTGATTTTTATCTTATCATCTGCTATTGGACTTTATGCTCAGTGTGCCTGAAGAAAGCGAAGAGTTCTACAAATCGAAAACTACATAATTTTTGGCACGCAATCATATTACTGTAACTAGCAGCTGTCCAGTTTGTAGGAAAGTATATGTAGGGTTATAAATAATTTTTCAGTGGTGGATGCACTGGGTTTTTCTCATCCCAACAAATGCCCCAAGAATGGTATAATCAAAGGCCTTGGTATGTGCTGTCCTGTATTTTGGAAAGAGCATATAAAAGATCCCTTGCTGCATCAGAAAAAATGTGGCAGGTTTCCTCCGAAGACTCTGTGTCAGAATTACCAAATGTTTGACATCCAGTAGCTGATGATTAATTAATCAAATGTGCTCTAGTGGTGTTGTTAAACAAAACAAACTTTTTTCTGACCTTGCCATGAAAAAAAATTGGGTGAGTGATTAATTGCTCCCCTAACTTAGATTACGGGAGCTATTTAAGATATTACCACTGAGCATTCATATTTAATCCTGTTTTCGAATTCACATGTTAAGGGGAATTAAAAATTACTGTCTTTGAAGTAATCTTAGAGGAATGATGTGGAGCAAGACTGATAGCTGTCCTTAAATGGCAAGGTCTGTTTTTAGTTTCCTTTTAGTTTATCTGTCTGTCTGTCTGTCTGTCCGTCCATCTATCCCAAATACAGTTTTCCGGTTGTTGTTTTTCACATTGCCTTGAGTTATTGAGCTGAAATTTGGTGTATACATATGTAGCTTTAACATGATATTTTACATATCAAGTTTGACTTTCGTCTCAAGTTTCCCGTTTTTCACAGAGTTATGGCCTTTAAACTTATGAGATATGAAAAAAACAAATTCTGAACTTTTTTTATGTATACAATGCCTGAGATTATTTTTGTTTTGTTTTATATAAATATAGCTTTATCATGTACTGTTACAGATCATGTTAACTCTCATGTCAATTTGCCTATTTTTCACAGAGTTATATATGAACCTTGAATTCAGGAGATATAAAATATGTTTGGCCCTGTACTCTCAGAATTAATGCCTGTTAACTTTTCATTTCTGACCAGCCTCGGTGGTGTCGTGATTAGGCCATCGGTCTACAGGCTGGTAGGTACTGGGTTCGGATCCCAGTCGAGACATGGGATTTTTAATCCAGATACCAACTCCAAACCCTGAGTGAGTGCTCCGCAAGGCTCAGTGGGTAGGTGTAAACCACTTGCATCGACCAGTGATCCATAACTAGTTCAACAAAGGCCATGGTTTGTGCTATCCTGCCTGTGGGATGGTGCATATAAAAGATCCCTTGCTGCTAATCGAAAAGAGTAGCCCATGGAGTGGCGACAGCGGGTTTTCTTTCTCAATATCTGTGTGTGGTCCTTAACCATATGTCCGACGCCATATAACCGTAAATAAAATGTGTTGAGGGCAACATTAAATAAAACATTTCCTTTCTTCCTTCCAGGTGTTCCAGACCGACATGTTCAAGACGTTTATTCAGGACCGACTAAACGATAAGTCTGATTTCTGGTCCGACTTCGAGGCCAAGACCAGACAGTACGCCAGGAGAGTCAGTAACCAGGAACCCTCAAACAGCGCGCCAGTGCGGTACGTTTAATATGTCACGGCAGTAGATCTCCACTTATATCAGTGCAATATCAGTAACCTGGAACCCTCAAACAGCACGCCAGTGCGGTACGTTTAATATGTCACGGCAGTAGATCTCTGCTTATATCAGTGCAATATCAGTAACCTGGAACCCTCAAACAGCGCACCGGTGCAGTACGTTTAATATTTCATGGCGGTACATCTCCACTTATATCAGTGCAATATCAGTAACCTGGAACCCTCGAACAGCGCACCCGTGCAGTACGTTTAATATGTCACAGCAGTAGATCTCCGCTTATATCAGTGCAATATCAGTAACCTGGAACCCTCAAACAGCACACCGGTGTAGTACGTTTAATATGTCACGGCAGTAGATCTCCGCTTATATCAGTGCAATATCAGTAACCTGGAACCCTCGAACAGAACACCGGTGCAGTACATTTAATATGTCACGGCGATACATCTCCACTTATATCAGTGCAATATCAGTAACCTGGAACCCTCGAACAGCGCGCCGGTGCAATACGTTTAATATGTCACAGCAGTAGATCTCCGCTTATATCAGTGCAATATCAGTAACCTGGAACCCTCGAACAGCGCGCCGGTGCAGTACGTTTAATATGTCACGGCAGTAGATCTCCGCTTATATCAGTGCAATATCAGTAACCTGGAACCCTCGAACAGTGCACCGGTGTGGTACGTTTAATATGTCACGTCAGTAGATCTCCGCGTATATCGGAGCATCAGTAACCGGTGTAGTACGTTTAATATGTCACGGCAGTAGATCTCCACTTATATCAGTGCAATATCAGTAACCTGGAACCCTCGAACAGCACACCGGTGTAGTACGCTTAATATGTCACGGCAGTAGATCTCCGCTTATATCGGAGCAATATCAGTAACCTGGAACCCTCGAACAGCGCACCGGTGTAGTATGTTTAATATGTCACGGCAGTAGATCTCCGCTTATATCAGTGCAATATCAGTAACCTGGAACCCTCAAACAGCGCGCCGGTGCAGTACGTTTAATATGTCACGGCAGTAGATCTCTTCTTATATCAGTGCAATATCAGTAACCTGGAACCCTCGAACAGCACACCAGTGCAGTACGTTTAATATGTCACGGCAGTAGATCTCCGCTTATATCGGAGCAATATCAGTAACCTGGAACCCTCGAACAGCGCACCGGTGTAGTATGTTTAATATGTCACGGCAGTAGATCTCTGCTTATATCAGTGCAATATCAGTAACCTGGAACCCTTGAACAGTGCACCGGTGCAGTACGTTTAATATGTCACGGCAGTAGATCTCTTCTTATATCAGTGCAATATCAGTAACCTGGAACCCTCGAACAGCACACCAGTGCAGTACGTTTAATATGTCACGGCAGTAGATCTCTTCTTATATCAGTAACCTGGAACCCTCGAACAGCGCACCGGTGTAGTACGTTTAATATGTTACGGCAGTAGATCTCTTCTTATATCAGTGCAATATCAGTAACCTGGAACCCTCAAACAGCACACCGGTGTAGTACAGTTGATAAAGTATGTTTTGTTTGACGACACCACTAGAGCACATTGATTTATTAATGATCGACTCTTGGATGTCAAACATCTGGTAATTCTGATATATAGTCTTAGAGAGAAAACCCACTACATTTTTTCCATTAGCAGAAAGACATCTTTCATATGCACCATCCCACAGACAGGACAGCACATACCACATCCTTTGATATACTGGTAAGTGGTGCACTGGCTGGAATGAGGGTATGTTTAATATGTCATGGCAGTAGATCTCGGCTTTTATCAGTTCAATATAATATGCTTACAGAAGTGTGGTGTGTCATTATTTTAGTATGGGGCGGGACGTAGCCCAGTGGTACAGCACTCGCTCGATGCATGGTCTGTGTGGGATCGATTCCCATTGGTGGGCCCCTTGGGCTATTTCTCGTTCCAGCCAGTGCACCATGACTGATATATCAAAGGCCGTGGTATGTACTATCCTGTCTGTGGGATGGTACATATAAAAGATCCCTTGCTGCTAATCAAAAGAGTAGCCCATGAAGTGGCGACAGCAGGTTTCCTCTCTCAATATCTGTGTGGTCCTTAACCATATGTCTGATGCCATATAACCATAAATAAAATGTGTTGAGTGCGTTGTTAAATAAAACATTTCTTTATTTTTTTATTTTAGTATTGTCAATTGGTTGGAATTTCATCATTGATCATTGCTTACAATTGGTTTATGACAACTTGTCAACATTCAGTTTCACAATCGGTTAGAAATATAACACAACACATCCCAACACAAGATATCACAACACAACATAACCACAACCACAACACACAAAACATAAATAATAGGAGAGGGCCTCGTAAGTTGGATAACTTGTGCCCAATCCATTTGTACATTATATGCAATAAAATATGTTTCAATCAAAAACATAAATTTTACTGACAAAGAGATAGAATACAAATGGCACTAGAGCACATTTTGGGCAATAAATTGATAATATATAAGAGATGAAACGTTTAACTAAAAGATTTTGAATTAGTGGGTCCCGGGGGGGGGGGGGGAATTAGTGGGGGGGGGGATGTTTGGGCGTAGCCCAGTGGTAAAGCACTTGCCCGATGGACAGTCGGTCTAGGATCTAGGCCATTGTGTTATTGTTTGCTCCAGCCAATGCAACGCAACTGGTATATCAAGGAAGGAAATGTTTTGTTTAACGATGTGCTCAACACATTTTATTTACCTATGGTTAAGGACTACACAGATATTGAGAGAGGAAACCCGCTGTCGACACTTCATGGGCTACTCTTCTCGATTAGCAGCAAGCTATCTTTTATATGTACCATCCCACAGACAGGATAGTACATACCACAGCCTTTGTTACACCAGTTGTGGAGCACTGGCTGGAACGAGAAATAGCATAATGGGCCCACCACTGAGCTACGTCCCGCCCCCCTCCCCCCCTGGTATATCAAAGATACTGGTATGTGCTATCCTGTCTGTGCGATGGTGCATATAACAGATCCCTTACAACTAATGGAAAAATGTAGTAAAGGAGTAATGGAATAAAAATAATAATAATAAATAAAATATGCACATTTTAACATATTGTCAAGTATGTTGCATGTTTTTGAATTTTTTCAGTACTCAGAAGCGAAAACTGAAGAAACAGGTTTCTGTTTCGGTGTGGCCGTCATCCCTGCTGCAGAGGGAATTCCAGATATTTAAACTGCCAACCTTGAACGACTCGGCCCAGTACATTAGTATGTGTGTACAACTTCTCACAAAGGCTCTTCAGGTGAGTATATACAACTACAGGGCTGGTCCAGACATTAGAGTGGGGGGGACGAGGGAGACAGGGTTTCAATTGGTATGGGGGGGTGGGGTGGGGGGGGGGGGGGTAGTCTGAAACAGGGTTTCTAGAAGCCTGCATGTGTCATCAAATATTTAGGGCTGAATTTACAAATATTGTTTGTCTTGTATATATATATTAATACAGTAAATATATACTGTAGATCCTGAAATTAACACGTCCCTAAATTAATGCGAGTGACGGTGGGCAGACTAAAATGCGACATGAAATTAATGCGAGTGGCCTCCTTTTGAAATATTAACGACACACGTCTGTGTACTTTTCCCTTACATGAGCTGTCTTCAATGAGATTAACTCACCATCAGACCAGCGTACACATCAATTAATCCTCTTAGTCCCGGATGTTTTTGGTCAGATCAACTCAAAGCATATTTTTGCAGCAATCATTTTTGTAACATGTATAGTTACCTAAATCTGGCTAAACATTAATTAGCATACATGTGCCACTACAACTGAATCTTCCATATCTGTGAATGGCGATTTCAAAGTCATAATGAAAGAACAATTCACCCAGTGGTATGCCGACAAATGTGCAGCGAACTTGAACAGTAAAAACAAAGAAACGGTCGACCACAGGATGAGTGTGTTAAAACCCATTCACGCGCTATGGATCAGGTCGGCTTTTGACAGGGTGGCCAAAGACCCAGTGATCGTCACACATGGCTGGCATATTGCTTGATTCTAGGACATTTAGTCTGTCTCATCTATGATGAATTGTTTTCCAGTTTTGTTTTAGAAATATGTTAGAATTTTAATCTTTGTTTGTTTTTGTTTTAATAATGTGGGACACATAGACAAAACCTAGAAATAAATGTGTCATATTATTAATGCGAATAACACTAACTCGCATTTTTTGCATTAATATTATGATCGCATTCATTTCAGGATCTACAGTATAGATATATATATATTAATACAGCTATTGCAGTAGTTCGTTGTACACATTTGCATAATTTGGTTATTAATGTATAGGGAGATAAAACAGGACTTTACAATCAGTTCGTTCTATGCAGTAGTTCGTTCTAAGCATGTTGTTCATTATGATTACTTTACTGTATATATATATATTTACATACATTTATGATTCTTAAATACCTGCAGTTCAGAAAAACAGGCTTTTCGTAAATTTGACCACTTTTCCTTCACGAACACTAGGTTTTAACATGCATGTGTTTGTGTTGCAGGAATGTCGTGACCTTGAACCGCGGGCGTCATACCTGTATTTGCGTGGAATGTTCCTCGCCGCAGACGGGAAACTCAGCGAGGCTCTTGAAGATCTATACAGTCTGTCATCTACTAATGCACGACTTCTAGCTACGGAGTCAGTTTATCGTTTAGTTTGTACTGTACCTCTATTAACACACAGCTTCTAGCTACAGAGTCAATTTATCATTTAGCTTGGACTATACCAAATAAAATCCCATAAATGATAATGTTTATGTTTGTGGCTAAAAATAGTACTGTGAAACTCTGCAAAACTGGAATTCCCTCTAAACCGGATGGGTTTTTCTATGATCTTCTCTGAACTAACTTCTCTAAACGAAAACCCTTTAAAACCAGATCTTTTACTTTGTCCTATCAGTGTCACAGTGCATGGAGCTATTTTACATCAAAGTTATTAATTGAAAAACAAAAGCAAATAATTTTTATAATTACAAACCAGTTTTCCTTTTCTTGATCCATTGCACATAATAACACCATTTTCTGTCTTTTATCTAAGGATATAACATTCACTCGGCCAAACAAAATCAAACATATCGTTTAACGGAGAAAAGTTGGAATTAATTTTATTACCCAAAACACCCCTGCTCAGCGAATTCTCCTTTTTAAAATATATTTTTACATGGAAGCATAACTCAAACCCTTAAGGTCTCACTACACAGATCACTTCTAGGTTAGAGTTCATTCATCATGGTCCACTATAGTTCCTAATTGTGACATATGTTGTGGTTCACATATTCACTTCTAGGAACTGAGGAAGAATTAAAACAATATGTATGTCTAATGGTAAGCCTTCTGGCTGTATTTTGCCCATGTTATTTTGTAATATTGAGTATTGACCTTTTAGGACATGGGTGTATAGCGCAAAGGACAGCCAGAGTGAATCGGTTAATGAACCACCTGTTCGGATGGGAAATGTTCTCAATTTTGGAATGAAAATAAATGCTTAAATAATGTATGTCCCAACGAGAAGCCATTCTATTGGCAATCTTCATTTGAAGTTGGGCAATTTAACATGGGTGTCAATGGCAGATGACATCTGTATAGTGAGACCCTAGGATGTTCATAATTTTGCTACAGTCTACATCCCACCTGCATAAATTGCAGCACACATGTTTATAGCCTCTGTATGTAACCAGCCTCAGTGGTGTCGTAGTTAAGCTATTGGGCATATAAAGCTAATAGGTACTTGGTTCGCAGCCCGGTACCGGCTCCCATCCAGAGCGAGTTTTAACAACTCAGTGGGTAGGTGTAAGACCACTATGCCCTCTTCTCTCTCACTAACCACTAACAACTAACCCACTGTTCTGGACAGATAGCCTGGATAGCTGAGGTGTGTGTGTGCAGGACAGTGTGTTTGAACCTTAATTGGATATAAGTACGAAAATAATTTGAAATAAATGTATCTTTCCTTTTAGTGAAACTTCTTCTATCTCTTTTTTTTTTTTGGGGGGGGGGGGGGTGGTAATTGGGACAGACTGCTGACCGTTCCAGCATGTATTGGACAGCGATATCAAGTGCACATTGCATTAAACACTACAAACCACATAGTGCTAGGGTCTGGGATTCGAACTTCAGACCATCGGAACTGTAGCCTAGCACTGTATCCACTCGGACATGCAGTGGATCAACAAGTGAAACTGTATTTTAATACTTATAAATCTCATAGGGTGTATTTTGACGGAATGAACCAAGCGTCTGCGGAATAAAACACATCTTTACTCCCATAATGCCTCATTGTGTCTTCATTGCTATATTTCTACCAAAAGCACCAACAAAAGCACTCTTGTGGAGGAAATTTTACACAGAATAGTCAAAATGTCTAATTTGTCAAAGGCAAAACGTGATACTGGATTACGAAATATAAGCATTATGTTGCTTTTATAGAACAAAATGTTTTAAAAAGGTATTTGCATATAACTAATCCTAACCCTAAACTTACATTAATTCTAACAAATATTAATTATACCGGCTGAATGAACTGAATGCTGGGAAAGTCGGAAGTCTTGTCAGTAATTATTTTGTTACCTTTGTATGTTTAATTTCAGATCAGTTCAGAAACTGTTCAAGCTGATTCCGCGAGAGCACCACGCGGCGGTGCGCAGTCGGTGCCGGTCGTTCAACCTCGAAGTGATGCGACAGACGTCGCAGGACAACAACCATCTAGCCTCCACCCGACTCCGCACAGACTCCGTGTCCTTTCAGGTCAAGATGCCCGAGACTGACCTATGTGAGTGATAGCAATACCTTGGGGGGGGGGGGGGGAGGGGGGAGGCATCTGGTGTGGATTCAGGTGTTTGTGATTGGGACACACAGACTCCATGTCCTTTCAGGTCAATATGCCGGAGACTGACCTATGTGAGTGATAGCAATACCTTGGGGGGGGGGGGGGGAGGCATCTGGTGTGGATTCAGGTGTTTGTGATTGGGACACACAGACTCC
The DNA here is from genome assembly GCF_016097555.1 of Gigantopelta aegis. NCBI lineage: Eukaryota > Metazoa > Mollusca > Gastropoda > Neomphalida > Peltospiridae > Gigantopelta > Gigantopelta aegis. Next base: position 37,716,367 of record NC_054705.1, on the reverse strand, counting down.
GTGTCCTTTCAGGTCAATATGCCGGAGACTGACCTATGTGAGTGATCGCAATACCTTGGGGGGGGGGGGGATGGGGGAGGCATCTGGTGTGGATTTCTGTTGTTTGTGGACGCGCAGACTCTGTGTCCTTTCAGGTCAAGTTGCCGGAGCCTGACTTACGTGAGTGTGATAGCAATACATGTACCTTCAGGGGGTTGGAGGATTTTGGAGTCCGGTATGGATCCAGGGGTTTGCGAAGGGGGGCACAGGGCATGGTAAGAGGTCTTTTACAGGCTTTTATTGTTTTTATTTGTGGGCTGGACGTAACTAAGTGGTAAAGCGCTCCCTTCATGCGCAGTTGGTCTCTGATCGATCCCCGTCGATGGGCCTGTTGCGCTATTTCTCGTTCTACCTGGTACACCACGACTGGTATATCAAAGGCCTGTCTGAGGGATGGTGTGTATGAAAGATCACTTGCTACTAATGGAAAAATATAGCAGGTTTCCTCTCTATGACTGTCAAAATGACCATGTGTTTGACATCCAATAGCCGATAAATAATAAATGAGTCTGCTCTAGTGGTGTCATTTAAAAAAAAAAAATTGGCAAAAAAAAATGGGTGTTCACCCCTCGGCACCCCTTAATCCACACCTGTGAGTAATAGTCGTACTTTAGGGGATTGCAGACTGATGGTAATTAGAGGCAATGGAACAGGAGGGCCTTCCACCCTCCAACCCACCCACCCCCACCCTCAACACACTGTTTCCTGTTATATTGTGCTCAGAAGGCTGGAAATTAATTTTAACACCTAAAATTCGAATCACGTGATTTTTTAGAGAAAATAAAGGGAATTTCTAGTTTAAACATTTTTAACTTGCTGTTATTTTGTGTCTCTCAGCTAAGGAAGGGGCAGGATGTAGCCCAGTGGTAGAGCGCTCGCTTGATGCGCAGTCAGTTTAGGATCGGTCCCTGTCAGTGGGCCCATTGGGCTATTTCTTGCTCCAGCCAGTGCACCACAACTGGTATATCAAAGGCCGTGGTATGTGCTATCCTGTCTATGGATACCCTTGCTGCTACTCGAAAAGAGTAGCCCATGAAGTGGCGACAGCGGGTTTCCTCCCTCAATATCAGTGTGGTCCTTAACCATATGTCCGACGCCATATAACCGTAAATAAAATGTGTTGAGCATATTGTTCAATAAACCATTTATTTATTTATTTCTCAGCCAAGGAGGACTTTGTGACGATGGTGAGTGTACACTGTATGGCGGATGACTACGACACGATATGCCGACTGTTCAACTCGCTAATCAAGTTGGATGGAGATATGTGTAAGTTAGGTCTTCTAGATTATGGTAGCCCCACTCCTATGGCTAGGGATATTCAATGTTGGGCTAGTAAATAACTACTATTGCCATGCCCGACAGAGCTTCTAGATTATGGTAGCCCCACTCCGATGGCTAGTGATATTCAGGGTTGGGCTAGTAAATAACTACTATTGCCATGCCCGACAGAGCTTCTAGATTATGGTAGCCCCACTCCCATGGCTAGTGATATTCAATGTTGGGCTAGTAAATAACTACTATCGCCATGCCCGACAGAGCTTCTAGATTATGGTAGCCCCACTCCCATGGCTAGTGATATTCAGTGTTGGGCTAGTAAATAACAACTATTGCCATGCCAGACAGGGCTTCTAGATTATGGTAGCCCCACTCCCATGGCTAGTGATATTCAGTGTTGGGCTAGTAAATAACAACTATTGCCATGCCAGACAGGGCTTCTAGATTATGGTAGCCCCACTCCCATGGCTAGTGATATTCAGTGTTGGGCTAGTAAATAACAACTATTGCCATGCCAGACAGGGCTTCTAGATTATGGTAGCCCCACTCCCATGGCTAGTGATATTCAGTGTTGGGCTAGTAAATAACAACTATTGCCATGCCAGACAGGGCTTCTAGATTATGGTAGCCCCACTCCCATGGCTAGTGATATTCAGTGTTGGGCTAGTAAATAACAACTATTGCCATGCCAGACAGGGCTTCTAGATTATGGTAGCCCCACTCTGATGGCTAGTGATATTCAGCATTGGGCTAGCAGAGCCCTCAAAAGTACCCGGTCTCCGGCGGCAAATCGCCGCCTGAAACAGCTTTTGCCGCCGCGTACTTTTCGTTGATGGTAAAAAAAAAAGAAGTGCTTTCTCTTCTTTAATTTCTTCGATTTTTCAAATGTTTCTAGGGGAGGGCCCCCAGACCCCCCGCTTTGCCCCCTGCTATCATCACTGTTGTAGCCTGCTACTTCTTAAACTATTGAGGGCGCTGGGCTAGTAAATAACTACTATTGCCATGCTCGACAGATCTTCTAGATTATGGTAGCCCCACTCCCATGGCTAGTGATATTCAATGTTGGGCTAGTAAATAACTACTGTTGCCATGCCTGATGGCTAGTAGAGTAAGTGATGAGAAGCTTAAGTTCACAGCATATCTGAGCTTGAAATTAATGACAGCACTGATGGCAATTGCCGTCATTGAGATATAAATTGACCTGCTCAATGATGTATAAATCGACCTGCTCAATGATATAAATCGACCTGCTCAACGATATAAATCGACCTGCTCAATGAAATAAAATGACCTGCTCAGTGATATAAATTGACTTGCTCAATGATATAAATTGACTTGCTCAGTGGTGTAAATTGACCTGTTCAATGGTGTAACTTGACCTGCTCAGTGATGTAAATTGATCTGCTCGGTGATGTAAATTGCTCAACGGTATAAATTGACCTGCTCAACAATATAAATTGACCTGCTCAACGGTATAAATTGACCTGCTCAATGATATAAATTCACCTGCTCAATGATATAAATTGCTGCAAGTCGGGAGCATCATTCACAGCTCTTTTGTGCCACTGGATAAAAATGACTACCTTCAGTATACATGTACCTCCTCAATGATGGCAAAATGTGTATGTCTACATACAGCGATATAGCCTTTCAGTCTAAGTTGTGGACAAACTAATGTTCAAGAATTGTCTCCCTTATCAATGTTTTCTTATAGTAGACTGACATTCAACAGTTGTCTCCCTTTCTTATCAATATTTTTTTTGTAGTCTTGGACAAACTGATGTTCAAGAGTCTTCTCCCTTTCTTGTTAATGTTTACTTATAATCAGGACAGCCTCGGTGGTGTTGTGGTTAAGCCATCAGACATAAAGCTGGTAGGTACTGGGTTCACAGCCTAGTACTGGCACCCACCCAGAGCAAGTTTCAATGACTCAGTGGATTGGTGTATGGCCACTGCACCCTCTTCTCTCTCAGTAACCACTAGCAACTAACCCACTGCCTTGGACAGACAGCCCAGATAGCTGAGATGTGTGCCCAGGACAGTGTGCTTGAACCTTAATTGAATATAAGCACGAAAATAAGTTGAAATGAAAGAAATAAAATCAGGGACAGACATTCAAAAGTTTTTTCCCTTTGTTATTAATTTTATTCTTATAGAGTTGTCTCCCTTTCTAAACAATGTTTTCTTATAGTCCTAGACAAACTGATGTTCAAGAGTTCTCTCCCTTTTTTATCAATGTTTTCTTATAGTCGTGGACAAACAGACATTTGAGAGTTTCGTCTTGTGCTATAAAGAGAATCAGCACCTCTGTCAAAACATTAACATCAGCCACGGCAAGCTACAGGACCAGGAGTTCATACTCTGTCTGTCGCAACTCATCAAAACAGATTTTGGCACTGGCAGAATCGGACTCACTGACAAAAGGTTAGTCCAGGGCTAAGTGGTGCAGTGGTTAACCTTTAGACTACTGGATTAAATTTTGACAAAAACGACATTGAGTGGGTACAAGTTTATTATAAATACATAAAATAAAGTTCATATTATTTGAATAAGTAAGTATTATTTTTGTGGGTTTTTATAATTTTTATGATATTTTAGATCAGTTAATGTTGACTAAAATTAGGCAAAAAAAATTTAAAGTCACATTTACATACCGGCATTTGTGGCCAGCTGTCCAGTATTTATGCCTATTATTTCCAATAACAGTGGTTTTCTGACCAGAATGTTTTTTAAAAAACGAACTACGATTCATATTTCAATATTTGGTGATTTTCATTGTTGGTAAAACTATCAAATTTATTATCAAGTTAGCTGTCACAATCCGCTATCGATCCCTGAAAATGACCGCAACGTGCCACCATTGTTGTCAGGCTGGTAGGTACAGGGTCCGCAGCCCGGTACTGGCTCCAACCCAGGGGCCTTATATATTCACTAAACTCTCGCAACTTTGCGATCTCGCAGTGCAATGCTAAAAGACTTACAAAGAGGATGCTTTGTTGTCTAGCAGAGCCTAAGAGACCTTTATGAATTAGACCTCAGAGCAAGTTCTTAAAGGCTCAATCGGTAGGTGGAAGGCCACTACACCCTCATCTTCATAAATCAAGGCTGAATACGAGGAACGAATGTTAGCCTTGATTTATGAAGACATGTAGTCAAGATTACTGATATCCACTACTAGCGCCCTCTATTGGAAGAAAATTTGTAACACCGATTATGTCTCTTACACGATGACATCGCTGACCAATCACAGCATCGGTAACATGTGACAATCTTGAAAGCAATGTATCAAAAATTAACCGCCGGATGCTGACGCTGCCATCTTTTTTTACAATAACAAGGGAATCTATAAGGAGCGTTGCGATTTGTTGCAGTCAGATCTCATCGCATCCAATGAAATTTAAGCATTTTGTGGCACGATTTCTTGATGACATGTATCAAGGCTGAATACGAGGAACGAATGTTAGCCTTGATTTATGAAGATGCTACACCCTATTCTCTTACACTAACCACTAACCAACTAACAACTATATAACCCACTGTCCTGGACAGACAGCCCAGATAGTTGAGGTGTGTGCTTAGGACAGTGTGCTTGAACCTTAATTGGATATAAGCATGAAAATAAGCTGAAACGAAATGAATGGTTAGACCAGGAACCAATCTTAGCACTACTCTCATCATAAATATACCTACCATCGGGACCATAACTTTCTTTTAAGATCACCAGCCTATTCCATGATGCAGCATAGCTTACCCTGGCCATACATTATGTTAAATATTTACATTTGGTACGAGAGTAATGGTTAGTCCAGGGCTCTGTCCCACGAATCAATCTCAGCTCTACTATCATGGTAAATATACTTACCACCGGTACCGTAATTTTTTGCTGTAATTGCCAGACTGTTCCATGATGCAGCATAGCTTAGTCTCGACATAAATTACAGTGAATATTTACATTTGGTACGAGAGTAAAGGTTAGACCATACAGAAGAGAAAAATACTTAAAAATTGTAATTAGAGCCAGGATTTAATTCAGAATTAGACTTGCTGACAAAATGTTAGTTCACAAGAAGAAAAAATGCTGTAAAAATTGTAATCAGGGCCAGGAATTAGCATACAGTGTCATATCAAAAGTTTTCGTGATAATCCAAAATGGCCGACGTAAACACGGGTCAGTATGTCAATTTTAAAAACAAAATTCGGCTGGTAGAATTAATAACCATACCTCACTATTTGGTCAAGTGTCCCTTGTTATGACTGCAAGCCATAATGTGACGTGGAAGTGAAAAATATAAACTTTGAATATATTCCACATTTGTCAAGAACTGCAGAGAACAACTCTTCAGACATTTTTATGGTTAGGGCGTGTTTTGCAGTATTTTTTTCATTCTTAACCAAATATTTTCTATTATGTTCAAGTCTGGTGACTGAGCAGGCCATATCATACCACGAATATTATTTTCACGTTTATATACCTCGATTAATCGAGCTCTATGACAAGGTGCATTGTCATCCTGAAAACGATATGGTTTATTGATAAAATGTCGTGCTAAAACAGGCCAGAGATGATTGTCAAGTATTTCACGATACTTTTCAGCATTAATGTTTCCATTAACCACACATAAAGTTCCAACACCATGCCATGTAATGCAGCCTCAGATCATAATCGACACCCTTCGTTGACTTGGAACACACATGCATTCGGGATGGTATGCTTCATGTGCAGCTCGCCAAACAAAAACACGGTGATTTTTGCCAATTACTATCTGAGATTCATCACTAAATATCACTTGACTCCACTGGTTATTAACATCCCACCATATCCTGTCCAGGCACCACAACATTTTTTATTTTATTTTTTCACTTCACGGATACTCATTTTTTTCTCTCGAATAACTCACCTAAAAATCTTATTTTTGTGTAAAATTCTTTGAATTGTCACAGGATGAACTTTTACTCTCCTACCTTGATTAAAATCAGCAGTTATATCTCTAAGAACTTTCCCGCGATTTGTTTTGACCCTCCAAAGTAAACATAATTCTCCTCTAATTGTGATCTTTCGTGGTCGACCAGTTCTTTTGGCGTTCTCAACACTTCCGCTTATACAATATTTTTTCCACACTGATCGAATGGTAGACTCGGGCACCATCAATAATTTGACAATTTCTGAGTTTCTGTGGCCATGCGGTTTTAAATCAACAATCAGTTGTTTTTTCTCGGTAGTGAGATCTGTGGATTTGCGACCCATTTTGCAAAACACCGTCTGCTTCAAGATCAAGGGAGCAGACGACTAATTTATGACGTCACCAGTGTAGCTACGTAAAAAAGATATAAATAGGGATTGTATCAAAAGACTTGGTTTTACATAACTTGAGAATAACACGCATTTTGCGGAAGGTAGAAAAGCGCTTCCATGTTACTGACGTCATTTTCGCGAACACTTTTGATATGGTGCTGTACCCGGCGAGGGGGGTATCAAATCCGAAACTAGTGGATGCCTTTGTCTACATTGCTTTGAAATTTTTTTTTACAAATAGTGAAATATGGTGTAATAAATTTACTATGTTTTTATGTTCTCCAGTTCTTTATAAAAGTTTAAAATATTTTAACATTAATTTCTTTCAGGCTGTTCTTCCTGAAAGACGTGTCAAATGCTTTCAAGGAAATCATAAAGCTGAGAGACATCGCACACATCGAGATGCTACAGTCGAGGACAATTCTCAACAAAGGAGATATACTTGTCATAAAGAATGAAGGTGTGTGTCTTAACAAACATATACTTGTCATACAGAATGAAGGTGTGTGTCTTAGATTCTCAACAAACATATACTTGTCATACAGAATGAAGGTGTGTGTCTTAACAAATATATACTTGTCATAAAGAATGAAGGTGTGTGTCTTAACAAACATATACTTGTCATACAGAATGAAGGTGTGTGTCTTAGATTCTCAACAAACATATACTTGTCATACAGAATGAAGGTGAAGGTGTGTGTCTTAGATTTTCAACAAACATATACTTGTCATACGGAATGAAGGTGTGTGTCTTAGATTTTCAACAAACATATACATGTCATACAGAATGAAGGTGTGTGTCTTAACAAACATATACTTGTCATACAGAATGAAGGTGTGTGTCTTAGATTTTCAACAAACATACTTGTCATACAGAATGAAGGTGTGTGTCTTAGATTTTCAACAAACATACTTGTCATACAGAATGAAGGTGTGTGTCTTAACAAACATATACTTGTCATAAAGAATGAAGGTGTGTGTCTTAACAAACATATACTTGTCATACAGAATGAAGGTGTGTGTCTTAGATTCTCAACAAACATATACTTGTCATACAGAATGAAGGTGTGTGTCTTAACAAATATATACTTGTCATACAGAATGAAGGTGTGTGTCTTAGATTTTCAACAAACATATACTTGTCATACAGAATGAAGGTGAAGGTGTGTGTCTTAGATTTTCAACAAACATATACTTGTCATACGGAATGAAGGTGTGTGTCTTAGATTTTCAACAAACATATACATGTCATACAGAATGAAGGTGTGTGTCTTAACAAACATATACTTGTCATACAGAATGAAGGTGTGTGTCTTAGATTTTCAACAAACATACTTGTCATACAGAATGAAGGTGTGTGTCTTAGATTCTCAACAAACATACTTGTCATACAGAATGAAGGTGTGTGTCTTAGATTTTCAACAAACATATACTTGTCATACAGAATGAAGGTGTGTGTCTTAGATTCTCAACAAAGAGGTAGGACTTAGTGGTAAAGTGTTCACTTGATATGTGGTCGGTCTAGAATCAATCGTCATTGGATCATAATTGAGGGCCAATACATAATCTTCAAAGTTGGGGGCCAATACATAATCTTCATAATTGGGGGCCAATACATAATCTTCATAATTGGGGGCCAATACATAATCTGCATTGTTGGGGGCCAATACATAATCTTCATAGTTTGGGACCATTACATAATCTTCATAGTTGGGGGCCAATACATAATCTTCATTGTTGGAGGCCAATACATAATCTGCATTGTTGGGGCCAATACATAATCTGCATTGTTGGGGGCCAATACATAATCTGCATTGTTGGGGGCCAATACATAATCTTCATAGTTTGGGACCATTACATAATCTTCATAGTTGGGGGCCAATACATAATCTTCATAGTTTGGGGCCAATACATAATCTTCATTGTTGGAGGCCAATACATAATCTTCATAGTTTGGGGCCAATACATAATCTTCATAGTTTGGGGCCAATACATAATCTTCATAGTTGGGGGCCAATACATAATCTGCATTGTTGGGGGCCAATACATAATCTGCATTGTTGGGGGCCAATACATAATCTGCATTGTTGGGGGCCAATACATAATCTGCATTGTTGGGGGCCAATACATAATCTGCATTGTTGGGGGCCAATACATAATCTGCATTGTTGGGGGCCAATACATAATCTTCATAGTTTGGGGCCAATACATAATCTTCATAGTTGGGGGCCAATACATAATCTTCATAGTTTGGGGCCAATACATAATCTTCATTGTTGGAGGCCAATACATAATCTTCATAGTTTGGGGCCAATACATAATCTTCATAGTTTGGGGCCAATACATAATCTTCATAGTTTGGGGCCAATACATAATCTTCATAGTTGGGGGCCAATACATAATCTGCATTGTTGGGGGCCAATACATAATCTGCATTGTTGGGGGCCAATACATAATCTGCATTGTTGGGGGCCAATACATAATCTGCATTGTTGGGGGCCAATACATAATCTGCATTGTTGGGGGCCAATACATAATCTGCATTGTTGTTGGGGCCAATACATAATCAATGCATCTTTGTTGGGGGCCAATACATAATCATAGTTGGGGGCCATTGTTTGGGGGCCAATACATAATCTTCATAGTTGGGGGCCAATACATAATCTTCATAGTTTGGGGCCAATACATAATCTTCATTGTTGGAGGCCAATACATAATCTTCATAGTTTGGGACCATTACATAATCTTCATTGTTGGAGGCCAATACATAATCTTCATAGTTGGGGGCCAATACATAATCTTCATAGTTTGGGGCCAATACATAGTCTTCATAGTTTGGAGACAGTCCATAATTTTCATAGTTTGGAGAGCTTCTGACATCTACATGATTGTTTGCATTGTTTTTAGAAGCCTATTGTAACTCTATTTTGTAGATGGTTCTATAAAGTTCACAGCATCGTTGAAAGAAGAAAGAAACTGTTGGTACATGCTTATCGAGGAAATGAGATCAGGCAAGATCGTTGCCGAGGCGATGAAAGATATCTCCGCCATTCATGAAGCAATGCTTAATGTCCTGTTGGTGAAGGCTGTAATACGCATGTACGTTGACAATTTTTCTTCTTTTGTTTTTTTGGTAATTCAGAATAAGAAATGTTTGTAAATATGAGCTAGGTTACACACCAACATTCAGTTTTACATGCATTTTTACACATATTTACCCATTGGGCTATTTCTAATTCCAGCCAGTTAATCACAACTGGTATATCAAAGGTTGTGGTATGTGGTATCCTGTCTGTGGGATGGTGGACATAAAAGATCACTTGCTACTAATGGAAAAATGTAGCATGTTTCTTCTCTAAGACTATATGTTAAAATTACCAAATGTTTGATAGCCAATGATTCATAAATCAATGTGCTCCAGTGGTGTCGTTAAACAAAAATAAAATAAAATTTTCTACACAATTCTTATGTCAAAATAATATTATACAGTCATGTATTCTGTCAAAAATAGCACTATAACCATATGTCTCTACTAGATGTTGGAAGAACAATTTCTGTCATTAGTAAATTCTCAAAAATTAAAGGAGCTCAATCACAGATTTAGTGGGCCTTGTTTCTCTAAATATGCATTATAAATGGAAATTATATTCATTTGGAATATCAAACCTAGTTACTGTATGATCCAAAATATTTTAATTGAACTACAATCGAGGGAATTCCATGACACGATTCATTTTTAAAATTTGGAAGTCTTTTTGTAAAAAGTCATAAAAATATGGAAAAACAGACTCGTAGTGATGAGACTAAATATACGACAACCGTATAATGTATTTGTGGATTTTATATAAACGATCGCCATGTATAGACTTGGCAAATGAGGGCCAGCTATATACATGGCAAATAATAAAAAATAGATTATTTCATGACGAAAATACAGCAAAATAACCTTTTAGTCATATTTATTTACGATAAAATTAACTTTTTTAAACATTTTACGTAAGCAGCCTCAAAATTGCAATCGGTGAAAAATTATTATGTTCAAGCCCTGTTGTTAGTTTGTGTACTGTCCGTAGTTAGTTTCTCTTTCAGTTAATCTACCCCAGCCACTGATAATTTGTAATTGTTATTTTTATTTATTTATTTCATCATCATCATCATCATCATCATTATTATTATTATTGTTATTATTATTATTTATTTATTTATTTATTATTTATTTATTTATTTATTTATAATTAATTTTTTGTTAGTACTGTAGGGACAATATGACGCTATTCATATATCTATGGAAAACGTACACAAAAGGGTCCGCTAAATTCATATACTCCCCAACCCCGTCCCCTGTTCAGAAAATGCACTGTTCGTACAGTACTTAGTATGTATTCCTCCTGTTCCAGATGGTTCTGTAATATGGATCAATGAATGAATGAATGAATGTTTAACGACACCCCAGCATGAAAAATACATCGGCTATTGGGTGTCAAACTATGGTAATGCAAACAAATAAGGTGCTGATCAACATCAATATAAAAATTAAAGATTTAAATAAAAACAGTGTAAAGAACTGTGCAAAAATACAAATATCACAGATAGATACTGACTATTACTCAAAATTTCAATTTGTGCTGTATTGGCCATTCTCAAAGAGAATGTTACACCCCTGCACCACGGTGAGGTTACAGCATGCGCAGGGGTGGATGAATCAAATACATGTACTTATTTATAGCCAGCCCTCTTTAGTGGAGGCTATAGATACGGCATTCGTATATATATATAGTCACATCATATATAAACACCGTCTAGTTCAGAGTATTCTTTAAAAATGTAACAATTCCTATCCCAAGTCAGCTGTTATGGCATATTTTGTATAATAATGAATTTGACAAGGTGGAAAATGACGGTGTTTGTGATCCAGATGTTTAGAGTTTTTCGCATGGATGCAAAGGCCTAACTAATCGGGATTGTCGACATTTAACATGCTTGTGTTACTAAAATAAATTAATGTATAAGCTTAATATCATTCAGTACATGTTTTTATTAATTTTTAATAACTTATTTTCATTGGGTTTTTTTTCTTCTATTTACCCTACGTCGCAGAGGACGGTCAAGCGTTTTTGTTACACAAGCTTGGTAAATCGTTTTGGCACTGTGGTTATTCGGGGAATGCCCGTCATGTGACTCAAAATAATAGGTCACACCTCTGCTCTCCAAATAGCCGTTATTTTTCTCAGAATTATGGACTGTACCCATAATTCAATTACTTTTATAAAATATCAGTAATAAGTGTGATATGGTGGTTATGTAGATGGTTCAATAAAGTACTTTTAGGTACAAATCAAATGTATATATTGTCATATAATACCTTGTTGGGTCAATAATTAGGTCAACCATTCGTGACAGAGCGCATTTAATCACAAACTAAACTTTCCATCCACATTTCATTAAAAATATTTTGAATATTAAATATTGCCATATTTGCATTCATAAAAGATAAACTGTTGCGGGGATTGGACGTAGCCTAGTGGTAAAGCACTCACCTGATGCATGGTCAGTTTAGAATTGGGCCCATTATATCAAAGGCTGTGTATATACTGAAGTATCTGTGGGAAAGTGCATATAAAAGATCCCTTGCTGCATTAGGAAAAATGTAGCGGGTTTCCTCTGATGACTACTATGTATCAGAATTACCAAATGTTTGACATCCAATAGCTGATGATTAATTAATTGATGTGCTCTAGTGGTGTCATTAAAGAAAACAAAACAAAACTTTCTACACAGTTATTTATGTCGGGATATACAGTCATGTATTCTGTTAAATATAGTACTGTATAGTCACATGACACGGATATATTTTTGTACAATTCCTTTTATTGGTAAATGTTCCAAAATTAAACTGAAGATAACCTTTTCAACTACATTTCATTAAAAAATATTTTGATATTTATGTATTGCCATATCTGTTGCCATATTTGTTCACATTTGCTGTTATATAAGGTCTCACTACACAGATGTCATCTGCCATTGAAACCCATGTTAAATTGCCCAATTTCAAATGAAGATTGCCAATAGAATGGGTTCTCATTGGCACTAACAACATACACCATTGCAAACATACATTAATTTATATAGGTGTTTATTTTCACTCCTAATTGAGAACATTTCCATCTCAGTTTTTTGCTATATGACTGCATCTGGCTGTAGTACCGGTCCGAACAGGTAGTTCATGAACCAATTCACTCCGGCTGTCTCTTGCACTATACACCCATGTTCCAAAACGTCAGTGCACAATATTACAAAATAACATGGGCAAAATACAGCCAGAAGGCTTACCATTAAATATACATATTGTTTTAATTCTTCCCTAATTCCTAGAAGTGAATATGTGAACCATAACATGTGTCACAATTAGGAACTATAGTGGACCCTGATGAATGAACTCTCACCCGGTGCAATAGCCCAAAATATATATCCCCTGCCAAACTATACCCAGGGTATAAATTGGACTAGCCCAGAATATACCCCTGGGTATAAAACAGGCTAACCCAGAATATACCTCTCTAGTCTGTATTTCAATGTCCCGAGGGTTTTTTCCCATCATAATTTGTATATTTTGGGCTAGAGAATATTGAAATATCTTCTAAATTGACTAATCTGTGATAGTCTTATTTTTATGAAAGCAATAGTTGCTTTTCTTTTAAAGCGTTTATTATTATTATTTATTTATTTATTTTGTATATAGGTTAGTAATAAAAAATGAGGGTTAGGGTTAGGGGTATAAAACAAGCTAGCCTACTTTAACCCTGGGTATACATTGTAGTTTGGTGGTGGGTATATTTTGGACCTGTTACACCGGAAGTGAACTGTGTAGTGAAACCTAAGATAAACTGTTAACGAAATACAATAATTTTGTTTAGAAAATCATGTTTCATCTTTTTTTGTTACAGCAAAGAAGATCTTGCCCTTCCACCAGAGTCGATACGGTCGGTTGCCAACAATCTCTGCTATTTCACGGACTATGTGAAAAATGACCGACACCGTTTGCCATTAAGTACCATACAGGCCCTGCAACACAGAATTGACCCAAATTTTGGCGAGCATCAGAAGCATACTGTGGAATATCTCTTATACGTGCCAGGATGTAAGTTGAGCATACTGTGGAATATCTCTTATACGTGCCAGGATGTAAGTTGAGCATACTGTAGAATATCTCTTATACGTGCCAGGATGTAAGTTGAGCATACTGTGGAATATCCAGACCTGTCAACCCTCCCGGATTCCGCGGGAGTCTCCCGGTATTTGATCAAATCTCCTTTCTCCTGTGCGGGAGACAGTTTCTCCTGTTAAATGACATTTTTGTAAGCATAAAAACAAAATCGATCCTCTTTTGTCAAAATAACAGAAGGGAAGTAACTCTGCCTTTTTTTCTCATTCGGAAAATGTCGACTACTTTCGGTTTCCGAGAATGTAACAGGCCGAATTGTCCCGACTGTTTAACCTTTGCCGAAGTGAGAATTGTGGGATAGCCTATTTATATTGTTAAAAAAGCACATGGAGTTTATAAAATGATGTGTTATTATAAATGTTTGTTGTCATCGTAATGGCTACGAAGCGTGTTGCCGCTAATTAAACAGGCTGTGTATTGACATTCAGTGTTGCCATATAAAAAAAAAAAAAAACTATCCAATTTAGTTCCAATAGCCGATGATAAGATTAAAAATCAATGTGCTCTAGTGGCGTCGTTAAATAAAACAAACTTTACTTTTAATAACACCTCTGAATTGTAAAATGTCTTCCCACTGGATTACATAATGCAACTATGACAAATCTGAGTTGACAGCGATACACACGATGCATGTTAAAATCACATGTCACAGCAAGACAACGAAAAGACCAATTAGCTGTATAAACATACTTGTGTCAGTTAATTTTGTATGTTTGTGCGGTAAAATGTTGGTTATAAGGGTACACTTCAAGAAATTATTTTTGTACAATTAAAAAATGTTTGACATTGACATAAAGTTACTCACGGAAATGGGTATAATTCCGGTATATTTCACACGATGTCCGTAATGAGGTTTTACTTATGATTAATGAAAATACAATGTTTATTGCATCATTATAATGATTTTAAATCAGTACCACGCCACCGTTCCTCATTATAGTAAAAACTGAATATTAATTTATAAGATTTATATAAATTTGTCTTTGGTACTTAGGTACACTAACCACAAATGATAATGTAACGCAACCTGTAAGGCTGTAAGTGTAATACCGTAAATGTACTAATTATTTTTTTTATTTCTTGTTCATGTTCTTAACATTTTTGGATAAAAAAATTTTTTTTTTTAAATATGTATTAAATCATAATAATATTTAAACTTAAAAAAAAAAAAATAATAATAATAATTTTTTTTTTTTTTTTTTTAATGCCAAGATCTAAAGTTAAGAAGTATATATGACATTATAAAGTATTCATATAACTTATTGTAATAATTTTTTTTTTAAATCTTGCGATTTTGGGTTAAATTGTGTGAATTTAAAAAATCTCCTGCTTTTTGACCAAATCTCCTGCTTTTTCAACACACACCTCCTGCTTTCTCTTGACTAAAGGTTGACAGGTCTGGGAATATCTCTTATACGTGCCAGGATGTAAGTTGAGCATACTGTAGAATATCTCTTATACGTGCCAGGATGTAAGTTGAGCATACTGTGGAATATCTCTTATACGTGCCAGGATGTAAGTTGAGCATACTGTGGAATATCTCTTATACGTGCCAGGATGTAAGTTGAGCATACTGTAGAATATCTCTTATACGTGCCAGGATGTAAGTTGAGCATACTGTGGAATATCTCTTATACGTGCCAGGATGTAAGTTGAGCATACTGTAGAATATCTCTTATACGTGCCAGGATGTAAGTTGAGCATACTGTAGAATATCTCTTATACGTGCCAGGATGTAAGTTGAGCAGACTGTAGAATATCTCTTATACGTGCCAGGATGTAAGTTGAGCAGACTGTAGAATATCTCTTATACGTGCCAGGATGTAAGTTGAGCATACTGTGGAATATCTCTTATACGTGCCAGGATGTAAGTTGAGCAGACTGTAGAATATCTCTTATACGTGCCAGGATGTAAGTTGAGCATACTGTGGAATGGTTTTATTTGCAGGATGCTAATTTTTTCTCTCACCTCGTCTTATCATTGTAGAGTTAAATTCATATTGTTTGATAAATATGACATGACACAGCTGTCCATGTAGTAAATATAGAATACTAAACAAGCTTGCCTGTCATACCATTTTCATGAAATGAGTGAACAGTTTTGGTATCTGACGAGCGAAAGCGAGTCAAATACCAACACTGTTCACAAGTTTCATAAAAATGGTATGACAGACAAGCTAGTTTAGTATTTTATTTATTACAAACCAACTGCAAACAAGCCGCAACGCAGAAGTAAGCAGATGTCGATACCTACTTCATGTTATTTTTCTACCAATTGGGGCAGCAAGTGATCTACATCACGCTCACGTCATGCCGATATTACACTAGTTAGATATTGAGTGATTGTTATGGCATGAGCAATATCTTACACTATTGTTTAATAATATCTGATTATTTACCGTGTATCACAGAGGATGGGGTGGTTTTTTTAATAAATTTGATATGACACAACTGCCCATGTAATAACATCTGACTGTGTTTAAGAGAGGTTAATACATTTCATATAACATGCATGCCAGTGTAATAACATCTGATTATTGACATGTTTCAGGCAACACAGACCATGACAACAGTCGACCAATATCTATTTTTGACAGTATTTTAGGCAGCCCAGAGCATCATATACTCTGATATTTACTAAATTTGATACAACATATACTCATGAAATAATATCTGTTATTGACCATGACAGCTCAATTTTGTGTGATAAATTTAGTATGACACACACACACCTGTGTAATAATATCTGACTATTGACCATATGTTTCAGGCAGGTCAGTGTTGTATGATAAATTTGATATTACACGCACACCTGTGTAATAATATCTGACTATTGACCATGTTTCAGGCAGATCAGTGTGGTATGATAAATTTGATATTACACGGACACCTGTGTAATAATATCTGACTATTGACCATGTTTCAGGCAGGTCAGTGTGGTATGATAAATTTGATATTACACGGACACCTGTGTAATAATATCTGACTATTGACCATGTTTCAGGCAGATCAGTGTTTTATGATAAATGTGATATGACACCCACCTGTGTAATAATATCTGATTATTGACCATGTTTCAGGCAGTTCAGTGTTGTATGATAAATTTAATATGACATACATCTGTTTACTAATATCTGATCATTGACATGTTTCAGGCAGATCAGTGTTGTATGATAAATTTAATATGACACACAACTGGGTACTAATATCTGATTATTGACCATGACAACTCAGTGTTGTGTGATAAATGTGATATGACACAGACACCTGTGTAATAACATCTGATTATTGACCATGACCGCTCAATGTTGTGTGATAAATGTGATATGGCACAGACACCTGTGTAATAACATCTTATTATTGATCATGACAGCTCAGTGTTGTGTGATAAATATGATATGACACAGACACCTGTGTAATAACATCTTATTATTGACCATGACAGCTCAGTGTTGTGTGATAAATATGATATGACACAGACACTTGTGTAATAACATCTGATTATTGACCATGACTGCTCAATGTTGTGTGACAAATGTGATATGACACAGACACCTGTGTAATAACATCTGATTATTGACATGTTTCAGGCAACACAGACCATGACAACAGTCGACCTCCACGACTCTGGTGTTGTATGAGTGATGGAAAGATCAAGGCGTTTGATGCAACCAACTGGGAACTTGAGACTAGTGTAATCCACACGAAGAAGGCAGTGGTGGGTATACGTTATAAAAAACAGTCAACATTTGTTTTGTTTAACAACAACACTAGAACACATTGATTTATTTATCATCGGCTATTGGATGTAAAACATTGGTCATTCTGACATATACTCTTAGAGAGGAAACCTGCTACACTTTTTCTCATTAATAGCAAGGTTAAAGTTAAACTTTGTTCAACAATACCACTATTTATTTATTTATTTATTATTGGCTGTTGTATGTAAAAAAAATGGGTAATTCTGACATATAGTCATCGAGGAAATCCACTACATTTTCCCCATTAATAGGAAGGGATCTTTTATGTGCACCATCCCACAAACAGGATAGCACGTACCATAGCCTTTGATATTCCAGTCATGGTGTACTGGCTGGAACAAGAAATAGGTATACGTTATCATGTCACAGTCCTATCTAGAGCTACGATTGTTGTACTTTAGTTTATTAGATGTGTCTTTATATTTATAATGTGTGTATACATTATGGGCCGAATTCATGAAGCCCGTTTTTCTTACGCCAGTGTTTAAGCATTGTAAATGTACATGTATATACTTACATGTGTGTAAAAGAAAGAAAGAAATGTTTTATTTAACAACTCACTCAACACATTTTATTTACGGTTATATGGCGTCAGACATATGGTTAAGGACCACACAGATTTTGAGAGGAAACCTGCTGTCGCCACTACATGGGCTACTCTTCAGATTAGCAGCAAGGGATCTTTTATTTGCGCTTCCCACAGGCAGGATAGCACAAACCATGGCCTTTGTTGAACCAGTTATGGATCACTGGTCGGTGCAAGTGGTTTACACCTACCCACTGAGCCTTGCGGAGCACTCACTCAGGGTTTGGAGTCGGTATCTGGATTAAAAATCCCATGCCTCGACTGGGATCCGAACCCAGTACCTACCAGCCTGTAGACCGATGGCCTGCCACGACGCCACCAAGGCCGGTTTACATGTGTGTAAGTCATGCTTTATAAATTTGTCTTGTTTGATGTCGATCCCAGTCAGTGGGCCCTTTGGACTATTTCTCATTCCAGCCAGTGCTTCACAACTGGTGTAACAAAAACTGTGGTATGTACTATCCTGTCTGTGGGATGGTGCATATAAAAGATCCCTTGCTGCTAATCGAAAAGGGTAACCCATGGTGTGGCGGCAGCAGGTTTCCTTTCTCATTATCTTTGTGGTTTTTAACCATATGTCCAACATCATATAACCATGATGGCTAAATTATTTTATACATGTTTAAATCTCACACGCATCTAAAATAAAAAAACATAGGGCTATTTCTTGTTCAGCCAGTGCACCACGACTGGCATATTAAAGGCCATGGTATGTACTATCCTGTCAGTGGGATTGTGCATATAAAACATCCCTTGCTGTTAATCAAAAAGAGTAGCCCATGAAGTGGTGACAGCGGGTTTCCTTTCTCAATATCTGTGTGGCCCTTATAACCGTATGTCCGACGCCATATAACCGTAAATAACATGTGTTGAGTGTGTTGTTAAATAAACCATTTCGTTCCTTCCTAAAATAAAACATTATGATTGTAGTGGAGTGGGATATAGATAAAGTTGATAAGAGTGCTTGTCAGAGGTGTTTGGTTATATGATCGATTCACCTCAAGTGGGTTTTCCTCCTGGTTGGTAGGTACAGGGTAAGCAGCCCGGTAACAGCTACCATGACTGCAGTGTTCGAGATTAACGGTATCCCGATATCCCGGGGATACCAGAATTGAATTTTGGATACCAGACTTCAAGAACCCAGTATCCCACCGCGATACCATATAATGTTGGGGTTTTTTTTAATCCTGCGTTGTTTTTTTCCGCTAAACAATGAAAGTCGTCATTTACTGGTGAAGTTAAGTAACAGTATTTTCGAGTTCGCAGTCTAATGCTATACCATAACAATATCTCCCCCAAATCATACCCAGTCTAATGCTACACTGGAGCAATAGTGGTGTAGCAATAGACTGGGCACCGCTAAGTCGCTATTGTTTTTGTTGGATGTTTCCTCCCTTCAAATTTTATTTGTGATATTGATTCCACATCTGCAGAAAATTAATACAGGTAGGTTTATCATTAATAATGTCAGAATCACTTATAAATTACTGCTAAATATTAATTTTGTTAGTATTATTCAAAAATAGATTCCGTTTGATTGCAAATTTCACGAATACCGCAATTGCGATTGCACATTGCAATAGACTGGGAACGAGAACAGTGTTGTCCAAGTTTGTTACGATGATATTTATGAATTTCATTAAAGTGGGATACTAAATTCTCAGGTGGGATACCAGATTTTTGAATGTTAGTATCCAACTGGGATACTGTTGCAATTTTTTAAAGGGACACACCCTAGTTACGGCTATTTGTTAACCATTACGGCGTTGTTTTTCGCTATTAAACCCCATTTTTCACAAATAAAATTGCACTTTACTTACATTTTATTATTTAGAATACACATTTCCATTCACCTGAAGTGCTTTTTGGTAATCCTGATGTTTGTAAAACCACGAAATGCATTTTTTGCATTTTTTCACAAGACATGCTATCGAGAAAAAAACATTAAGCAAGCGAGGTCCAATCTATTTTTAGAGGGAATTTTCCTGTGTAAACGTCACAGACGTTGGTATACCACGTGACCGTTATCATTTTGGTTTGGTTTGTTTTCTCGTGCACGGTTTGCGCAATCAACATCCGATTTGTTGTTGTTCATTTGTGAGATTTTTCTTCACAGTTCGTGAACATTTTTAGTAACAATAAAGTTCAGACAAGTAAGTGTCTCAATACAAAACGTTACAAATCCTTAAAACCAATAATTTTGCTAAGTCTTACGATATCTGGAGAGGGGATACAACCAGGACAGAACAGTTGGAACATGTCCAGGATAGGTGAAAAGAACGCACCCCAAGTCTGTGCGCACTCTGTGAAATTTGTCGTGACGTAGGCATTGTTGTGCTTCGAGCGACATCTACCGGTGACATCAGAATATTAACTTTCAAAATTATTTCAAGCAATTGGGACATGGGGATTCCCATGGTATTTATCGATATAAAACCTGCTTTTTCACTACCATTTGATAAAAACGTGATCTAAGTGTGTTACAGGTTTGTAGATTCACCAAATTATAATTTATTTTCGCTGGATGGAACTAGGGTGTGCGGCTTTAATCTCGAACACTGGACAGGTATATCAAGAGGACGTGATATGTGCTCTCCTGTCTGTGGGAAAGTGGATATCACTTGCTACTAATGGAAAAATGTTGCAGGTTTCCTCTCTGAGACTGTGTGTATGAATTAGATACCAAACAGCTGAATATTAATCAATATGCTCAAGTGGTTTTGTTAACCAAAACTACTTTAGCAATAATTATGTTTGATACATTTCATTTTAACATTTTTTGTGTGTTGATATCCAATTAAGGTTCAAACATGCTGTCCTGGACACATCTCAGCTATCTGGGCTGTCTGTACAAGACAGAGTGTTAGTTATTAGTTGGTTAGTGGTTAGTGAGAGAGGGTGTAGTTGTCTTATACCTACATGTACCTACCCACTGAGTCGTTAAAACTCGCTCTGGGAGTGAGCCGGTACCGGGCTGCGAACCCTGTATCTACCAGCCTTATGTCCGATGGCTTAACAACGACACCACCGAGGCCGGTACCAGGCTGCGAACCCTGTATCTACCAGCCTTATGTCCGATGGCTTAACCACGACACCACCGAGGCCGGTCAAGGTTTACTGTTTGATACATTCTACCCCACTGTTTTGTGTACCAGTTAAGGGGATATAACTCCATGTGTAATGCAAACTGTTAAAATGTTATTTAATGACGCTCTTTGTTTATCATCACTGATGCGTGTTTGGGAAGGCTAGTGTCTAGTGCTAGATGAATGTGTTGTCATAGACGACGACAACAGTACTAGTTAAATTGTTCAAGAAAGGGGGAGATAATTATTAAATCAGTTGTTTATTTTAATCTGCATAATATGCATCAACCAATTTTGTCATAAACAAAATGCATAATTATATATACACATGTATATCCACTCTGTTTTCCAGGCTTGTATGGTTGCTGGTTGTATGGTTGCTGTTGGTGACAAACAACTGTAATATACCTCAACCAATTTTGTCATAAGAAAATGTATATATATATATATATATATATATATATACAGTCAAACATGTCTTAAGCGGTTACACAAGGGGGTAGATAAAAGTGGCCGCTGATTACAGGTTGCGACATATAGTCTTTAAAACATATGTTGTCGTTTCTTGTTTTAGCATCTGTACTCCTAATTAATGGATGTGTGCTTCACAGTTTACTATATAAATAAATGTTTGACATTTAATTATTTAATTTCTACTTCATGCAGTGTATTGTCATACATGTAGTAAGAAAATCTACAAATGTCAAGCCTAGCCTGCCCAGAGGCAATTAGATGCTTTCCATAGTCATAATTTCTTAATTGATACACAGTAGAGATGTTAGGACTGAATCGGTACTAATATTCCTGAAGGTGTGAAGATTGGTTATTTGCTGCACCTTATTGCTGTTGTTAAAATATCCCTTTTGTATAATAGTACACATTTAATGTGGTCGCTTAAAACAGGTATTTTAGCAATTTGGTATTCGATTTAGGTGGCCGTTGGCCGCATTAGACAGGTGACCGCTTATTGCAGGTGCATTTACATTATAAATCGTTTGGGAGAGAAAAAAGTGGCTGCTTAGGACAGGTGACCACTGATTACAGGTGGCCTCTAGGACAGGTTTGACTGTACATCAACTAATTCCGATATATATATACATGTATATACCCACTGTTTTTCAGCCTTGTATGGCTGTTGTTGGTGACAAACAACTGTATAATATACCTCAACCAATTTTGTCATCACAAAAATGCATATATATTTATATATACATATATATATATACCCATTCTGTTTTTCCAGACTTGTATGGTTGCCGTCGGCAACAAGCAACTGTGGGCAGGGTCTTACGGGATCTTTATCATCGACACGGAAACGATGACCTGCAACAAGACTCTGACAGAACACCGCGACCTCGTCACAGGCATTCAGCTCTCGAAAGACGGCAGGTAAAACTTGGTCTACTAGGGTCGTTCCCCATCAGTAGGTCCATTGAACTACATTGAAACCTCTCAAAACCGGATCCTCTGTGAAACCGGAATTACCTTAAATCCGGACGTTTTTTGTGGTCCTCTTTTAAATATCTGTACAGAAGGGAACCTCTCTAAACCGGATACCTCTTAAAACCGGACATTTTACTTGGTCCCAAGGATGTCCAGTTAAGAGGAGTTTCACTGTATTTCACATTCCACGACTGGTACCCAGTCCATCTAGGATTGACCCTGTCTGCGGGATGGTGCGTATAAAAAATATTTTTGCTACTAATGAAAAAATATATCAGTTTCCTCTCTGTAAGACTATATATCAAAATTTACCAAATTCTTTGACATCCAATAGCCAAAAGTTGTGATATGTGCTACGTTCCGCCCCTTTTTTTTCTGGTGACAGGCATTCAGCTATCTAAAACTAGGTCACTTCGATCATAACCGTATGCACTTACCATGTAAAACAAAAAGGGTGGACGGGGCATATTGCCAGTGGTAAAGAGCTGGCCTGATACCCAGTCCATCTAGGATCGATCCTGTCTGTAGGATGGTGCGTATAAAAAATATTTTTGCTACTAATGAAAAAATATATCAGTTTCCTCTGTAAGACTATATATCAAAATTTACCAAATTCTTTGACATCCAATAGCCGATGATTTATTATATCAGTGTGATCTAGTGGTGGGCCAGTTTTCTGTCTGGTTTTATTCTCATCTGAACGATTGCCCTATGACTGGTATATCGAAGGCCATGGTACATGACATTATGGGTGTAGAAGTTGAATATCTAGTATCCCACTGGTATATCAGGGCCCGTGCTTATAAAACTTTGTAGAGTCCAGACTCAATCTCTAATGACGTCACACTCATGTAATTTGTATGGCGTTGTCATGACATTAGTCTTTCAGACTCTTATTAGAGTCTTGAGTCTTAAAGTTTTATAAGGAAGAAAGAAAGAAAGAAATATTTTATTTAATGATGCACTCAACACATTTTATTGACGGTTGTATGGCATCAGACATATGGTTAAGGACCACACAGATATTGAGAGAGGAAACCCGCTGTCACCACTTCATGGACTATTATTGCGATTACCAGCAAGGGATCATTTATATGCACCATCCCACAGACAGGATAGTACATACCACAGCCTTTGTTACACCAGTTGTGGAGCACTGGCTGGAACGAGAAATAACCCAATGGACCCACCAACTGTGATCGAAAAATTTCATGAGCTTAAGCACCAGACATCATAGACCTGGTACTCATAGACCTGGTAGACAAGCATATTTTGGTAGCAAAAAAGTCCTAGGCTACCATTAAGGTCGAGTCCTTGATTTATATCGATATCACCTCAGTCCAGGCTACACAACTTATTGAATCAGGATCAAAACATCCATAGTGGCATCTGTGGGAGTGGGTGAAACTCTGTGTAACTCTAGTGGTGTGCTCACTGTATTAGTGCCTTCCCTAGCTTGTTTTAGCATGGTGTGCAGCACATTCCTTGATAGTCTAGCACTATCTTGCCTTAATCAGCACCATACTGCCCTGAGATTAAACATACATACATACATACATACATACATACATATATATATATACACACACACACACACACACACACACACACACACACACACACACATACATACATATATATATAACAGTGCCTTGAAAATGGTGAAAATCCCCCCCAAAATGTTTAAGAAAGTAAGAAAGAAATGTTTTATTTAACGACGCACTCAACACATTTTATTTACGGTTATATGGTGTCAGACATATGGTTAAGGACCACACAGATTTTGAGAGGAAACCTGCTGTCGCCACTTCATGGGCTACTCTTTCCGATTAGCAGCAAGGGATCTTTTATTTGCACTTCCCACAGGCAGGATAGCACAAACCATGGCCTTTGTTGAACCAGTTATGGATCACTGGTCAGTGCAAGTGGTTTACACCTACCCACTGAGCCTTGCGGAGCACTCACTCAGGGTTTGGAGTCGGTATCTGGATTAAAAATCCCATGCCTCGACTGGGATCCGAACCCAGTACCTACCAGCCTGTTAACCGATGGCCTAACCACGACGCCACCGAGGCAAAATACTACTGTATGTTGTGTAAAAATGTTTTCCAGGTACGCATATTCCGCGAGTATCGACGCCGTGATTATTAAGTGGGAGATCCAGACCCTGAAGAGCGTCGAACAGATCCATCTAGAAAACGTCAAGTGTCTTCGATCGCTCAAACTGCGAGACGACAAACTGTGGTGTGGTAAGCTGTAGTTTTCATGCTTTACTAGGGGCAGGATTTAACGTAGTCGATAGAGCACTCACTTGAGGTTCTTAGGTCCTGGGATCAAAACCCCTTAGACCCATTTGTTTTTTTCCCATTCTTACCAGTGCCCCATAACTGGTACATGTATATCAAAGGGTGGGACAAGGAGACCATAAACTGGTGTGGTAAGCTGTAGTTTTCGTGCTTCATTGGGGACGGGCTTTAACTCAGTCGGTATAGCACTCACTTCAGGTTTTAAGGTCGTAGGATCAAAACCCCTCAGTGGACCTATGCACTGATGTTACTCTCTTTTTTTTGGACCGGCCTCAGTGGCGTCGTGGTAAGCCATCGGTCTACAGGCTGGTAGGTACTGGATTCGGATCCCAGTCGAGGCATGGGATTTTTAATCCAGATACCGACTCCAAACCCTGAGTGAGTGCTCCGCAAGGCTCAATGGGTAGGTGTAAACCACTTGCACCGACCAGTGATCCATAACTGGTTCAACAAAGGCCATGGTTTGTGCTATCCTGCCTGTGGGACATGCAAATAAAAGATCCCTTGCAGCTAATCGGAAGAGTAGCCCATGTAGTGGCGACAGCGGGTTTCCTCTCAAAATCTGTGTGGTCCTTAACCATATGTCTGATGCCATATAACCGTAAATAAAATGTGTTGAGTGCGTCGTTAAATAAAACATTTCTTTCTGATGTTACTTTTGTAATGACGGCAGCAGCATCAACTTTTGCATTAACATTTCGTATTAAGTTTCCCATTTAGATCTTTTTCTCACAAACATTCTTTGATCATAGGATCAAAACCTCTCAGTGGATTCACTGGGGGGTTTTCCCATTCTAACCAGTGCCCTGTAACTGGTATATCAAAGAGTGGGACACACTGCATTATACAACAAACTGTGGTGTGGTAAGCTGTAGATGTAACACATTTAGTAGAGTGCTCATCTCAGATGTTTGGTCATAGGATCAAAACCCTTTTTTCCCACTCTAACCAGTGCCCCCACAACTGGTATATCAAAGGGTGGGACAAGGAGACAACAAACTGTGGTGTGGTAAGCTGTAGATGTAACACATTTAGTAGAGTGCTCATCTCAGATGTTTGGTCATAGGATCAAAACCCTTTGGACCCATTGTTTTTTCCCATTCTAACCAGTGCCCCCCACAACTGGTATATAAAAGGGTGGGACAAGGAGACAACAAACTGTGGTGTGGTAAGCTGTAGTTTTTATGCTTCACTGGGGCAGGATTTAACTACGTCAGTAGAGCACTCACTACAGGTTATTAGGTCGTAGGATCAAAACCCCTCGTTGGACCTGTGCACTGGTGTTACTTTTCCAATGGTGGCAGCAGCAGCATCAACTTTTGCATTAAGTTTCGCATTTCGATCCCAGTTGAGGCATGGGATTTTTAATCCAGATACCGACTCCAAACCCTGAGTGAGTGCTCCGCAAGGCTCAATGGGTAGGTGTAAACCACTTGCACCGACCAGGGATCCATAACTGGTTCAACAAAGGCCATGGTTTGTGCTATCCTGCCTGTGGGAAGCGCAAATAAAAGATCCCTTGCTGCTAATCGGAAGAATAGCACATGTAGTGGCGACAGCGGGTTTCCTTTCAAAATCTGTGTGGTCCTTAACCATATGTCTGATGCCATAGAACCGTAAATAAAATGTGTTGAGTGCGTCGTTAAATAAAAAAAAATCTTTCTTTCCATCCCACAGACAGGATAGTACATACCACGGCCTTTGTTACACCAGTCGTGGTACACTGGCTGGAACGAGAAATAGCCCCATGGGGCCACTAATGGGGATCGATCCTAAACCGACCGCACATCGAGCGAGCGCTTTACCACTGGTTTACATGTATGACCCACCCCTCATACTATGGAATTTACTACAAGTTATTTATTTCCGAGCCGACTGTTCTCTAAATTGCTCACCATTTTTTTTTTTTTTTTTTGATTTTTCAAAACATTTTTACTATTCTTTTTACATCAAACAAAGTGAACTATTACCCATACATCAAACCAAAATAAATTGGTACATTTCAAAGGTTAAAACACCAAGTGGGACGTATTGGTGACGTTTCAAATTGGCACACAACAACCTTATCGGAATGCCAACCAAATGAGTTTAGTGATGTAAATTAAGATTGATTATGGGTAATAAATAGGATATTAAACTCGCTACCATTTCGAATACTGTTTATGTCCCTTGTCAAATAATTTTCCTTGTCATTCGCTAAAGATTGTGACAACTAAAAATTATTTCACTCGGGACATAAACATGATACAAAATGGAAGCTTGTTTAATATCCTATTATTATTTACTAAAACCATGTTACGTAGGAGGATGGGACGGACTATAGCAAAAAATAGCAGTCACATGTAGAATGAATATTTTGAATTACATTTTGTTTTTGTTTTTTTAAGGGACCTGGCAAGACATTGTTGTCATTGATTTCCATGGTAACCAGAAACAGTTATTTCCATTCAAGTATGAGCCAAGAGAGCAAAGCAAAATATCACAAATGAGCTGTTTTGAAATAACTGACAATGAGGTACAAAAGTTTTTAATTTTTAGTTTTTAATTTTTTATTTTTAAAAATGAGGGATTTATCTAGGCCTTCTGTGGGTCTGAACATACCGGTAGGCCCCTTCTCAAAAAAAGTGGCACTGAATTTTTTTTAATTCCCAATTTCTATACCAAAAATTCCCAAAATCTATATTTATTTTAAAAGTTTGTTTTATTTAACGACGCCACTAAAGCACGTTGATTTTTTATCTTATCATCGGCTATTGGACGTCAAACATATATGGTCATTCTGACACATAGGCTACTCTTTTATGACAAGCAGCAAGGGATCTTTTATTTGGGCTTCCCACAGGTAGGATAGCACAAACCATGGCCTTTGTTGAACCAGTTATGGATCACTGGTGGGTGCAAGTGGTTTACCCATTGAGCCTTGCGGAGCACTCACTCAGGGTTTGGAGTCGGTATCTAGATTAAAAATCCCATGCCTCGACTGGGACTCCGAACCCAGTACCTACCAGCCTGTAGACCGATGGCCTAAACATGACGCCACCAAAGCCGGTATATATTTATTTATTTATGTTTTAATAAATTAATTTAACAGTGGTGTTCTGCATCATTCAGTGGCCTAAAAAAAATATCCTGATTATGAATAAATTGCTATAATTTTGCCAATCTCAGCAGACTTGGAACCCTGGCGAAACATCCTGGATAAATCCCCAAAAATAAACTCAGTGCTGTCAGGTGTCATGCATTCGGCATGAGACTCATGCATTTGAATGTTGTGTCACGCTCTCATGCCAGTACATGATTTTCTCACGCATTTTAAACATTATAGCAATTTTTTTTTATACATATATATTTTTTGTTGTTCATTCAATCTCAACGACTGACAAACAAGCCTGTGACTGTTGGCCGGCTCGGTTAAGCATCGTAAGGCATTAAAATCATATAATAGGTGTCCACATTGTTTATTGGTCAGAATCTCAAACCTTGACCAATTGTCAGCACGCTTATTTCCCGTGACGGTTTATTCGGATTTACGATGTCGAACTCCGACCAGACAAAATCTCACTCCTTGCCAAAGTTCCAACTTGAGAGCTCTGTCAACTTAATATGGAATAATGAACAGTGGTAATATACACCTACTGCAACACACTTCATTTGTTTTTTTAAGTATTTTATACACATACACATACATGTAATCTATATGAAAGGAAGACCATGAAATATCAAAATCATGTATATGTCTGTTTTTACTGGATATTTGTCAAAATGTTTATAATATTGACGCATTCACTGGAAATACTGCAACATGATTAATTTAAAAAGTAAGTCTTTTATAGGCTTTCATTTAACCTGTATAAAAGGAGTAATATTGAACGTAAGTAAATATATGTTTTTACTTAATATTTGTCAAAATGTTTATAATATTGACTCACATTTAGTTTTAAAAGAAAGTGGGGTTTTCCCCCGTCCCAACCAGTTAATCACGACTGGTATATCAAGGCCAGGTATGTTCTGTTATGTCTGAGAAAGTGCATATAAAATATGGAAGACGGTAGCTTGTTTCTTCTAGGATCATTTACTCTGACATCCAATAGCTGATGATTAATAAATCAGTGGCAGATCCAGAAAATCCATTTAGGGGGGCCCCAGTGTCATGAGGTGGATGTCAAGGGAACTTTGGGGGAGGTTTGGAGGGGGATCGTAAAAATATGAAAATTAATATATAATAAAATTATAACTATCGCAAAATTTAGTGGGGGTGCGGGCTCCTGGGCCCCCCCCCCCCCCCCCCCCCCCCGATCTGCCTCTGTAAATGAATGTGCTCTAGTGGTGTCGTTAAACAAAACAAACATTAACTTTTCTACCATGACAGTCCATGTCAATAAAAATCCACATAATTGTTGAACAAGAGAAACAAATGATAACAAACTTTTGACTGAAACAGGAGGTGACAAGCTGGATTGTGGAGTGGGTAAATGAGGGAAAGATGAAATGTAACTCGATCAGTCGGTAGAAAATGTTTGTTTTGTTTAATGACGCCACTAGAGCATTATTTTTGGAAGGGTGGGAATTCTCCTCAGATCAGCTGTTTTCCTCTCATGGAACATTGCGTTTCCTCACATTTTAATCGTCCTTTCCTCCAAAATGTGTCAGATGGCACAGATTTTAACCTAGGATTTCAAGAATTTCCAGGACCCCTCTAGATTTCCTCACCAATTCCCGCCCCTGATTTTGACATATGGTCTTAGAGAAAAAACCTGTTGTAGCGCATGCCTGTCATGGGCATAGGTGCCTGCCTCGACTGGCTCCTCAGTCCAGGACAGGAAAACAGTTATTTTTCATGTGTAGCAAGGGATCTTTTATATGCACTATCCCACAAACAGGATAGCACATACCAGAGCCTTCGTTATACCAGTCATGGTATACTAGTTGGAATGAGAAAGAGCCCAATAGGCCCACTGATGGGGATCGATCCTAAACCAACCGTCCATAAGGCGAACGCTTTACCACTGGGTTAAGTTTTGGCTCCGTCGTTGGAGAGCTCGCCTGAGACAAACATTCCTTTCCTTTGTGTTCTAGGTGTGGGCTGGGTGTCGTCGTGAAGGTCTATTGCTTGTGTGGGAGCGAAACACGGCTCAGCTCAAGTCCACGATACAGCTTGATTGCATGGGGATCAGCACCATGCTTCTGTCGGAGAAAAAGGTGGGACCTTTGGGGTGTTTACATTTTTCTTTATATAAAATCAAAATATTTAAGGTAACATTCAAGCCCTACAACTACCCATTGCCGAGGAGATTGCTGCAGAGTTTTTAATTCTTCGTAGCACTTTTTTGCTGTGGACTATATTCAATTTTTACCCTAAACGGCATGTTGTTTTTGTTGTTGTTTTTTTGTTTGTTTTTTTTTTTTTTTTTTTCTTTTTTATCCCAGTGCCCCCTTTCCTTTCTCTCCTTTGAATTCCATATCATTTCTTCCCAATCTGGCAACTCCTCCTATCTTTCAACTTCTTTTGTTGTCCACCTCCACATCCCAGTCCTTGTCTCTCCAACCGCGACAGGTGCTTGTCTCTTGTGGCTATCTGTGCCACACACCTGTTCCCCATCAGCTTTTAGCTGTGGGCTTAGTCTGACCACTTTGGGGAGTGTTTAGTAGTTACTTCTGGCATTGTTAACCACCTACTATGTGCACCCCTACTACCGGCATGTTTTTTGCCATGGACATTTTCTTAATTCCAAAGATTAAACATGTACCTCAATACTTTTTTATTACTGACTTTTAATTACGGTGACAATTATGTCTGAACTCGGCATAGTTGGAAGATACTCATAAGTCATAAAGATTAATTTTTAGTCTCTCACCAGACCAACTGGAGGGGACTATAGGTTTCATCATTGACCGTCTGTTTGTCTGTCTGTTTGTCTGTCTGTCTGTCTGTCTGACTGTCCATCTGTCCCACATATAGTTTTCTGGATTTTTTTATTTTTACAATTTTTCAATATATTGAGCTGAAATTTTGTATATAGTTTATCATGTTCTGTTACAGATCAAGTTTTAACTTTCATGGTAATTTACCCATTTTTCACAGTTATGGCCCTTGAATTTAGGAAAAACTAAAATTTGTTGGGCACTGTATGGAACATATATGTATGTATTGCTTTAGCAGTATTCTCAGAATGCTTGTTTTTCTACCTTAGGGTTGGTACTAAAAATCAGATATTATTTTTATTTTTGTGGCTCTGGGTTGATAAGAAAAATCAAATATTTTTTTTTATTTATTTTTAGCTCTGAGTAGGTACTAAAAATCAGTTTCTGTTTTCATTTCTCTAGCTCTGGGTTGGTATTAAAAATTGGATTTAATTTTTTTTGGATTTTTTATAGCTCTGGTTTGGTACTAATAATCAGATATTATTTTTATTTTTAAAGCTCTGGATTGGTACTAAAAATCAGATATTATTTTTATTTTTATAGCTCTGGGATGGTAGTAATAATCAAATATTGGTTTGTTTGTTTTTTCAGCTTCGGATTGGTACAAATAATCAGATTTTTTTTATTTGTCTAGCTCTGGGTTTGTACTAATAATCAGATATTGTTTTGTTGTTTTTTACTTTAGGGTTGGTACTAATAATCATATATTTTTATTTGTGTAGCTCTGGCTTGGTACTAATAATCAGATACTATTATTATTTCTCTAGCTCTGGGTTGATACTAAAATTAGATTCTGTTTTTATATCTCTATAGCTCTATGTTGGTATTAACAATCAGATATTGTTTTAATTTTTTTTATCTTCGGGTTGGTACTAATAATCAGATATTATTTTTTTAATCTTGTTTTAGCTCTGGATTGGCACTAAAGGAAATCAGGTCGGCCTCATCTACATTTACAACACGGACACGCATGAGCAGTTTAAACAGCTTCAGGCCCACGATGACTCGGTTCGCTCGCTCTGCTGTGCCGAACTCCGCTATGTCATGAGTGGTGCAGGCAGTAAGGATGGAAAGATCGCTGTGTGGACTCCAAAAACGTTAGAGGATTCGGACAAATTCAGCGAACCTTCCGCAGGAATAGTGTGATGTTGAAACGTCAAGGCTTCGGACTGCACCGAAGTCATGGTGATAAACGTCGTTTATTACCCACCCAGTGAACGTCTGAATGCGTCATATAAATTTTGTACTAATCTGGTGGTGTGTATTATTAGCAAAATTATGTCATTTAAGGAAGTGACTTCATCTTCTCTGGTGTACTATTAGCAAAATCACATCATTTAAGAAAGTGACGTCATCTTCTTTGGTCTAAGCTGTGTGCATCCGCATGTCCTGTTGAGTTATTGTCAGATTTAGCATTATTTGATGGTGGGTAATAAGTAAAATATCACTCATGTTTTTGCTAGATTAAATAAAAAAAAAAAAAACCTTGTGAACTTCCCAATGTATCATACCTCACATTTGTTCGATCAGATACTAACATGGGAAGTTCACTCATTTCGTAAATATTTTATCTAGCGAAAATGAGTGTAGTATTCTTTATGTAATATGCACAAAATCAAATCTTTCGCCACAGAGAGAGTGTGATACTAAATAGTTCAGGCTTTGGATGTCAGTAAAGTCATCGACATAAATGTTGTGCTCAAAATACATATACACAAAATAATCATGCCCATAGTAAACAGGGGTGCAGAAATGGAACATATTTCACTAGGCCACCGGGCCATAACCAACTAAAATTTACTAACATACAATAATTAAGATAAGATAAGATAAGATAAGATAAGATAAGATAGATATTTTGACAACACATTATTAAGAACACCTGGTAAGTGATCAACATCACATAGCAAACAAGATCAAAAAGACAGACCACCCGTCAGACTGATAGTTGCATTCTTTAACTCGTCCGTCAGAATGTTTACTCGCATTTGGTGAGTGGGCGAGTACTTTCTGCACCCCTAGTAAGTACAAACAAGCTGACCTCAGATAGTGCCAATTTACACCTCGGAATCACAGAAATGTTAAGCATTAATTAGATTATGATAATGAGAAATGCATTTGTGAATAAATTGTTTTCAAGGTATTAATAATATCGATGTGCCAAAAAGACTTCACTGTGATTAATTTCTCGCTCCAGCCAGTGCTCCACGACTGGCGTAACAAAGGCCATGGTATGTACTATCCTGTCTGGGATGGTGCATGTAAAAGATCACTTGCTGCTTATCGAAAAGAGTAGCCCATGAAGTGGCGACAGCGGGTTTCCTCTCTCAATATCTGTGTGGTCCTTAACCATGTCCGACACCATATAACCATAAATAAAATGTGCTGAGTGCATTGTTAAAACATTTCCTTCCTTCACTGTGATCAGGACAAAAAGAAATATGTTGCACTCAAATAATTTTTTTTTTTTGGTTTAGCTACACCACTAGAGCACATTAATTTATTTATTTCTAATCATCTATTGGATGTAATCAAAATCTGTTGAGTGTGTCGTTAAAGGGACAGACCCTAGTTTTTAAACACTACAATGTATTTCTCACTATTAAAGCCATTTTTGATCATTTAAATTACTAGTGCTTACATTTTATTATTTAGAATATTCATTTTTTGTACACCAGAAGTGGTTCTGGTTATCCAGTTTTTTGTAATTCCCCAAAAAGCATTTTTCATAATTCTAAAAAGACACGTTCGTCAGAGAAGTAATGGTCATTGGACAAGTTCTTGTTATTTTAGATGGTATTTCCCTGTTTAAACATCACCGACTTTCTTTTGATTTGTTTTTAACATCACAGACTTAGCTTCTCTCTGTGATAGCCTTTGTCCAAATGTGTTTTGCAGGGTTGTACATTAAAAAAAAAACTTAGTCTCCATTTTCACGGGCTTGAACTAGGGTCTGTACCTTTAAATAAAACATTCCATCCTTCCTTCTCGTTTCTCGAAATGTTTGAGGATTTGGACAAAACCCGTGAACATTCTGTATGGATTCTGTGATAGTCGTACCTCATTGTTCTGATAATCATTTCTTTAAAGGGACTGTCCTGAGTTTGCTGCCATGGCAACCTGTTGATGACTAACAGTCTTTTAGATGACAACTAGAGCTGGGGGTTATACTGTGTGTATATATATATATATATATATATATATATATATATATATATATATATATACCATTTATTCTCCCATCCCTAGCCATGCAAGACAGCCGTATTCCATGATGTCAGCCCATGCGGAATAAATTGGTCTTGCATGACCATGTGACTTTTGTTGTTTGACTGATATTAACATTGGGTGACGCAATAACACAAGAAATGCTTTTTTATATTTCATAAAAACAAGGAAACCTGCTGTCGTAATGGAATTGTACCCTCATTTTCGGTTTATACTTTAAGTATAAACCATTTTTGGGTACGATCTTTTCAGTAGTTCAGATTATTTTATTGTAAAATAAAAAATGTAGGTTTTTCACATTTTCCCAAAATGCTTGCTTTTCATCTACTGGATGGGAGAAAAATAATCCTCCGTTATGTATCCATTTGGGATAGGGCTATTCCACCCTCGGATACATAATATGATGTCGGGGATTCGACAAGCCTTGTCCCTGACAACAAATTATGTACCCTCGGGTGGAATGGCCCTGTCCCACATGGGACACATATGAAGGATTCTTTTAGTATCGGTATCATGTCAATACCGATTTACAGTACTGAAGAAATACAGGAAATTTCAATACAGTGTAGCTCTGATATGACAAAAATTGTTTATTAAATGTATTTTCCTGTTAAGAATATCAGTGTCTGTATAAACGAGGTGTTTGTGGTCGTCCTAATGTTTATAATAACCCAAGTCAGATTTTACCTTCCAATAATTTCGTACATAGGAAAAATATATATTACTAAGTAAAATGAAAAATTACTATCACAAGTATTATGACCACAAACATATTGAATATATAGGGAATAAGTGGTTACTGTCCTAACATATCGGCTTTATCTTGCGAAGGTTAGAATGGCGAATACAGCGAGGCTCTACCAAGTTGCATTCGCCATTCAACCTGCCCATTGGGCTATTTCTCGTTCCAGCCAGTGTTCCACAACTGGTGCATATAAAAGATCCCTTGCTGCTCCCTCGAAAAGAGTAGCCCATGAAGTGGCAACAGCAGGTTTTCTCTCTCAATATCTGTGTGGTTCTTAACCATATGTCTTACACCATATAACCGTAAATAAAATGTGTTGAGTGCATCATTAAATAAAACATTTCTTTCCTTCCTTCAACTTTCCACCTGAGCAGGATAAAGCTGATATCTTAAGACAGTAACTAGTTATTTCTTTTATCCTGCAATCTTACAGGAATAGTCAGAAAATCATTATTTATTCCTTTTTTGTGTACGCAAATCGAGTATTGTCAACCTAGCAAGGCATTTGCTGTATGACGTCATACAATATACATGACATCATTCTTTGTAAGACACTAGCTACATTCTGTCACATTTATAAAGCGTTTCTAAACTCTAATTCATAAATAAATATACAAGTTTTGTATTGTTATCGCAAAACTAAAATTTATTTGTATTTACTGTACTAAAACAAATGATTTAATGAGTATGTTTATTAAAAAATCTAGTCTGAACTACTCAAGTCAAGTCTGACTTATGTCACGTGATCTATATGTTTTGGTCAGTGACCAAAAAATATAGAGATTTATCTAGTCATCATATTTTGCCAATGAACACAATGATTGCAGGATAAATACAGACACTGGTATATCAAATAAGAGGGGGCGGGATGTAGCCCAGTAGTAGAGCACTCGCTCGATGCGCTGTCAATCTGGGATCAATCCCCATCTGTGGGCCCATTGGGCTATTTCTTGTTCCGGTCAGTGCTCCACAACTGGTGTAACAAAGGCCGTGGTATGTACTACCATGTCTGTGGGATGGTGCATATAAAAGATCCGTTGCTGCCAATTGAAAAGAGTAGCCATGAAGTGGCGACAGCGGGTTTCCTCTCTCAATATCTGTGTGGTCCTTAACCATATGTCTGATGCCATATAACCATAAATAAAATGTGTTGAGTGCATCGTTAATAAAATATTTCCTTCCTTCCAAATAAGAAAACATATTTAACTTGTAATTTCAGTCGCCAAACATGATCTGTTATTTGGAAACATCTTACAAGGTTAACTTTATAATATAGTTATTAAGGTCGACGACAGTCACTTTTCGCACCCATGTTTTGGGTTCGTACACAATAAATGTAGCATATTTTACCATAATTTCACTTGAAATCCGTATTTCGTAAAGGTACA
The DNA here is from genome assembly GCF_016097555.1 of Gigantopelta aegis. Lineage (NCBI taxonomy): Eukaryota > Metazoa > Mollusca > Gastropoda > Neomphalida > Peltospiridae > Gigantopelta > Gigantopelta aegis. The sequence continues at coordinate 37,680,071 of NC_054705.1, read as the reverse complement.
ATTTTTTAATAAACTGGTCTACTAACCGTGACCCCTGTCAAATATCTATAACAAGCAGACAAAGCTGTTTACAGGTTGGGGTTGGGTTTTTTTTCATTATTCTGGACAAAATATTAATTTTAAGTTTTAAAAGATGAAAGAAATAAAAAGTACCTTTTGTCAAATATATCATATCAAAAAATTATTGTTGGACATGTTTAATTTATTTTGTACAAAGCCAAAACAAGGGTGCGAAAAGTGACTGTTGTCAACCTTAAGGAGACATTAAAATTTGAGGGGCCATTCATCTGTCTGTCTGTCCCACATAGGTTTTCTGGACTTTTTCACAGTGTGATATAATGAGATGAAATTTTGAGTAAAAATAAAAGAATAATTAAAATCCATATTTAGATTGCCCCTATACTTCGAGTTGTTGTGAGGGGGGGGGGGGGGGGGCCTCTTCTCCACCCCCACCCCCACTTTTGTCGACTAAGTCCTGTGGTTCCTGTTTATATAACATATCAAACGTGTGATTGTGTGTTACAATATTGTGATTATAATATTTTAAAATATGCTTTTATTATTCTTGTTATTAACCATTTTCTGTGTTGTTTTTTACTGTTGAGTTTGTGTGTATTTTTAATGCAATAAACCACACCTTATTAACACATACATGTAGTTTGGTTGAAAATACTAGTACCAGATGCAGATTCAGGGGCTTCAAGGGGAGTCTCAGCCACCACCCCTGTTCACGATCAAAATGCTTTTTTCACTTACCTTAAACTGCATTCAGTGATCCAACTATCTAAGTTACATATAGACCTTCTCTCCCCCCCCCCCCCACCCCCCTGCTGCCCTGCCGGTGGCCCCATTTGGCTATTTCTCTGTCCAGCCAGTGTTCCACAACTGGTGTAACAAAGGCCATGGTATGTACTATCCTGTCTGTTGGGATGGTGTATATAAAAGATCCATTGCTGCAAATTGAAAAGAGTAGCCCATGAAGTGGCGACAGCGGGTTTCTTCTCTCGATATATGTGTCGTCCTTAACCACATGCCATATAACCGTAAATAAAATGTGTTGAGTGTGTCATTAAATAAAACATTTCCTTCCTTACCCCTCCCCCCTGCAAAAATCCTGGATCCGCAACTGAATTAAAATACGGGCTACTAGAGTGGTCATCAGAGGATCTCGGAAACAAAGAAAATCTTCTTTTTCTTAATTTCTTTTTAGTTCTCTTCTGGTGGAGGTGAGGTTTCTGCCAGAGGGTAACATGGATAATGTGCCATACCCACTTGGCTATGTACTGCCCCGAACTGCCAAATAAGCCTAAATGAGTAAAATGAATGGTAATTCTGTTAATTTGATTTCAATCCTTTTAATGCCACGAGCGCTTTACCACTGGGCTACGTCCATAGACTGACTGTAGTATACATTAAATGTACCATAATTACCACACAAAAAATAGTCTGTTGACTTTCCTGTAGTGAATTGCCAAATTAATTTTTAAAAGTTTATTTTTGTTTAACGACACCACTAGAGCACATTCATTTATTAATCATCGGCTGTTGGATGTCAAACATGCGGTCATTTTGACACAGTCATAGAAAGGAAACCCACTACATTTTTTTTTATTAGTAGCAAGGGATCTTTTATATGCACCATCCTACAGACAGGATAGCACATACCATGGCCTTTGATATACCAGTCGTGGTGCACTGGGTGGAACGAGAAATGGCCCAATGGGCCCACCGACGACAATTGATCCCAAACCGACCACACATCAAATGAGCGCTTTACCGCTTGGCTATGTCCTGCCCCGAACTGCCAAATAAGTCTAAATGAGGAAAAATTAATGGTAATTCCGTTAATTCAATTTCAGTCATTTTAATGCCACAAGCGCTTTACCGCTGGGCTATGTTCTGCTCCGAATTGCCAAATAAGCGTAGTAGGTGGTTACAGGTGCCTCTTAACAATGCCAGAAGTAACTAGTAGACACTCCTCAAAGTGGTCAGACTAAGCCCACAGCTAAAAGCTGATGGGGGGGGGGAATGGCAGATGTGTGGCAGACATAGCCACAAGAAACGAGCACCTGTCGTGGTTTGAGAGACAAGGACTGGGATGTGGAGGTGGACATTGAAAGAAGTTGAAAGATAGAAGGAGTTGCCAGATCGGGAAGAAATGAGATGGAATTCAAAAGGAGAGAAACGAAAGGGGGCAGTGTGAAATGAATGGTAATTCCGTTAATTCGATTTCAATCATTTTAATTCTACAACCAGATAGACTTGCTCGGCTTCTCCGCTTCCTCGTTGAGTTTCTGCCACAGTGCCAGACTCGCCAGCGTCCCTTCCAGCAACGGCTTCACCCCGACGATCACCCTATCTAACGTGGTGTACAGAGGATTGCATATGAACTTGATAAAATCGATTTCCTGTTTCGGGATCTGGTTCTTGTTGTTCCTGTCTAGCATGCAGACCGGCTGCATGCCCTTCTGCTTCTCCTCGTCGCCCTGCTTGTAAAACTCTGTGTAAATGGCCTCTATGATCACCTCCTGCGAGTCCAGTGGCTTGGCGATCGCACAGAGGTCAGCCCCCGTCATCATGATCGCCTTGCACAGCTTCCTGCATTCCTTGTTCTGGATGTCGAACGCGTCGTTGTCGAGAATCTCCAGCAGGGCGCTCTGGTTAATGAAGTAGTTGGCGAGATCCGTTGCGATGATCGCGTCGTACATCTCCTGCATCATCGTCTTGTAGTCGTTTTTCGACAGGAACGAGAAGATGTTGTGTCCCTTCAGTTGCAAGATGGTTGTTGCCATCTTGTAGTGGTGTTCCTCCATCACGGACGACCTGTAGTAGAAAATTTAAAGTATTGGTAATGGCCACCTTCATCTTGCAACTGAAGGGATATTGGCCACCTTCATCTTGCAACTGAAGGGATATTGACCGCCTTCATCTTGCAACTGAAGAAATACTGGCCGCCTTCATCTTGCAACTGAGGGGATATTGGCCACCTTCATCTTGCAACTGAAGGGATATTGACCGCCTTCATCTTGCAACTGAAGAAATACTGGCCGCCTTCATCTTGCAACAGAGGGGATATTGGCCGCCTTCATCTTGCAACTGAAGAGAGGATATATTTTCCACCTTCAGTTGCAAGATGAGGGCGGCCATCTTGTAATGGTATTCATTTATCACTGACGATCTATGGTAGAAAAGTTAAATTTGTTTTGTTTTTATTGACACCAAAAAAGTAATGGTCACTTTCATTTTGAAACTGAATGGATATTAGCCACCTTCATCTTGCAACTGAAGGGATATTGGCCACCTTCATATTGCAACTGAAGGGATATTAGCCACATTGATCTTGCATCTGAAGGGATATTAGCCACGTTCATCTTGCAACTGAAGGGATATTGGCCACCTTCATATTGCAACTGAAGGGATATTAGCCATGTTCATCTTGCAACTGAAGGGATAGCATATATTTTCCACCTTCAGTTGGAAGGTGAGGGTGGCCATCTTGTAATGGTGTTCCTCCATCACTGAAAACTGGTAGAAAAGTTTAAAGTTTGTTTTGTTTTAACGACACCAAAAGGTACTGGTAATGGCCACCCTCAAGGGATAAGCTATATTTGCCACCTTCAGTAGCAAGATGAGGGCGGCCATCTTGGAATGGTGTTCCTCCATCACTGATGACATGTGTAATGGAAATGATGCAGTGGTTTGAATTTATAATACTGTATTGCTAGTCTTACTATATAATTGGGCTTTCCATCATATAATTTTTTTTAGAAGTACAAAATATAACGCTAAAGTTTGTGTTTTAACGACACCACTAGAGCACATTGATTTATTAATCATCGGCTATTTGATGTCAAACATTTAGTAACTTTGACATAGTTTCAGAGAGAAAACCCAGTATATGTTTTTATTTTAGAAGCAAACTTAAAGTTTGTTTTGTTTAGCTAGACAAAACTCGCTATATTTTTCTATTAGTAGAAAGGTATCTTTTACAGTACACTAACTGTATACTGCCACCTGTACAGTGTACGCAAGGAAGCTAACTGTATCCTGCCACCTGTACAGTGTACACAAGGGAGCTAACTGTATACTACCATATGTACAGTGTACGCAAGGGAGCTAACTGTATACTGCCACCTGTACAGGGTACACAAGGGAGCTAACTGTATACTACCATATGTACAGGGTACAAAAGAGAGCTAACTGTATACTGCCACCTGTACAGGATACATAAGGGAGCTAACTGTATAGTCACCTGTACGGGGTACACAAGGGAGCTAACTGTATACTGCCACCTGTACAGGATACACAAGGGAGCTAACTGTATACTGTCACCTGTACGGGGTACACAAAGGGATCTGACTGTATACTGCTACCTGTACAGGATACACAAGGGAGCTAACTGTATACTGCCACCTGTAGAGGATACACAAGGGAGCTAACTGTATACTGTCACCTGGACAGGGTACACAAAGGGATCTAACTGTATACTGCTACCTGTACAGGGTACACAAGGGAGCTAACTGTATATTGCCACTTATACAGGGTACACAAGGGAGCTAACTGCATACTGCTACTTGTACAGGGTACACAAGGGAGCTAACTATATACTGTTGCCTGTGCAGTGTACACAAGGGAGCTAACTGTATACTGCCACTTGTACAGTGTACATAGGGAGCTAACTGCATACTGCTACTTGTACATGGTACACAAGGGAGCTAACTATAGTGCTACCTGTACAGGGTACACAAGGGAGTTAACTGTATACTGCTACCTGTACAGGGTACACAAGGGGGCTAACTATATACTGCTACCTGTAAAGGGTACACAAGGGAGCTAACTGTATACTGCTACCTGTACAGCACGGCCAGTGGGCGGTTGAACTCCTTGAAGTACGTGTTGTTGTATCCTCGATGATCGAGATCGTGGCAGACGCCTGCGATCACTAGAGCCATCAATTCGTGGGTGCTGAACGTGTGGCGGTTCTTCTTCGACATACAGTACAGCGACTGCGCCACGTGCATGGCGTGGAACCAGTTGTGGTAGGCCACGGGCCGGTACACCTTCTTCACCGTGAGCACAAACCTGCACAGTGTACCCAACTCGAACACGTGCTTCCCGAACAGATCCTGCAGCATGTAGACGAACAGCTGCGGCAGCTTGTCGGCGAAAGCGTAAGCGTTGAAGTCGAAGATATGGACTTCTTCCGGTACCTCTTTCAGGGGAATAGTTGCCTGGAGCGTTTTGGCCTCGTCTTCGGGAGAGGCGATATGATACTGCATGAGTTCTCGGGTAACTTCCACCTGTGCGTCCGACTGGTTGATTTGGTCGTACAACTTGGAACAGTGCAGCGCCAGGGCACAGTACACTGCGTACGTCTTGAAAGCGTTCTCGTCGGCATTTGTGAAGTGGTCGCTAGAAAGACTGTTGACCATCTGAAGGACACCCACCACTCGAGACTTGTTAATGATCGGCATACACAGAATACTTTTAGTGCGATAGCCCGTTTGTTTGTCCACTTCCGGATTGAATCGCTCGTCCGTGTAGGCATCCGCGATGTTCACGGGTTCGCCAGTTTGGTACACGTGACCGGCGATCCCTTTGTGAAAGGGAAAGCGAATGTGCTGCTTTTTAGTGAACACGGACCTCTCGTTTTCCATGGATCCATCGTCAAAGTAGTGAGCATACAACTGCTTGCGCTCTTCGTCTGCCAGAAACATCGCGCACCTGTCGGCGTTCACCTGCGTCTTTGTGAACTGCAGGATGTTCTCCACGAGGCTGTCGATGCTGATCTTGTCGTCGAAAAGTTTCTTCGAGGATTCCAAGAGAAATTTGTTCAATTTCACCTGAAGTTGAAGCAGTTGTGTAGTCGTCGCTTGGTGCAGCGCGATAATCAGCCAACCGAAGTAGGAATTGCACAGGTGCATATCATCTTCTCCAAATGGATCCTTTGTCCCATCCCTACACAGTTCTATCACCCCAAGAAACTCGCCCGACGGAAGGTGCAGAGCCGCCGCCATCACGCTGCGCACGTCTCTTTCCGGGTGGCCAACGCCGTTCGCGTACTTCGTTTCCTGGGGCAAGTTCCTTACCAACAGTGTTGTGCGGCGTAGAGCCGCTTCAGCGCTCACGGTCGTTCCTTCTTGCACGCAAAAGCGTGGCACTGTGGATTCGTCTTCCACGTACTCCATTAGCTCGAGATCCTTGCTATCTGCGGTCGGCACGTAGAAAGAGACCCAATCCGCTAGTTGCGACTTTGCGAAGATTTTCACTTCATTGTAGACGAGATGGTGCAAATTTACATCGCTGCATTCTTTCGTGCAGATATCAATTTGTTTTGACACAGGCGATTGGGTTCGCTTTTCGTGCAAGTGGGACCGCGGGACGTGTATTAATCCCGGGCTAGGCTGGCGGTTTTGAACCAGGTTGTACAGAAACGTGGGATGAGCCTCGAGATACGCCTTGACGTGTACCGCACTTAACGCTGAGTCCTCTTCGTGGTGATCGCTTTCTGCATTTCCCATTCTGAGTTCTTGAAAACTTGCTTGTTGTGGTCTGTGGGAGGTGGGGAATTTTGGGGTGTTGTTTGTTTGGGGGTTTGTTTAGTTTTTTTGGTTATTTTTCAAACACTATTTTTTGTTTTCACCTTGATGGTGATCGGTTACTACTGTGACGTCATTTCTTTGTGGTGTCACATGATATCGAAGTGAGTGTAATAATGTGACCAACCAATGGCGTCCCAGACTTTAATAGGTCCTTAAAATACTGGAGCCGAGTCTGGATCTGGCGAGTATGGTATCAGTTGAAAACGAAATGGTCCGTCGTCTTTCTTACTCCCTCCCCATCTCTCTCTCTCTCTCTCTCTCTCTCTCTCTCTCTCTCTCTCTCTCTCTCTCTCTCTCTCTCTCTCTCTCTCTCTCTCTGTATGTCTGTCTCTCCCCCCATTCTAGTAGCGGATCAAGGGGGGGGGGGGAGGGTCCAGGAGTTCGGACCCCCTTTTTTCAAAAACCACCATAACCTTTAAGGAGAAACGTGACTATATTAATTGTTCTGTGTAAAAGAATATTTGGACACACACACACACACACACACACCCTTTCAGAAATCCTGCATCGGCGCCTGCATCGGCGCCTGCATCTCTCTGTCTCAAACATTTAGTCAACGAGTAATTGATAGTACCGACGTGACGGTCTTCGAACGCCCCGAACAGAAAATACCATTTCCTGGGCCACATTATATACAGTAACCATATCAATGACGTCACAAAGAACGTGACGTCACAAACAAATGACGTCGTTTGCAAGATAGTTAAGTATAGGGTAATTTACTAGGTTGACGGCATGTCAGGGTCTAGAGACAACTTACACAAAATGGTTTGCTGCTGGGGTAAGCGCAAGTCGTCGCGGGACCCCTCAAGAAAAAATGATGTTAACCCAAGAACTGTTAAGGACTACCTCAACCATCACCCGGGTGTTTTGATTGATGTTATGCGCAATTTAGTTTCATCGAAACCATATAGGAGGTCGTCGATGGGCAGTCCCAATAATAGTGACATTAAGCTGCTAGGCCTGAACGATCCGACTCGCATAAAGTCTATTGAATTACATAGCAAGTTCTTCCTGAAACAGACCGACCAGCAGAGTATTCCTAACCATATATTCAATTCAGCGCGTATCCTGGCAGCCTCGCTACACGCCGACTGGTTTGCGCTGTATTTGCCGTGCACCAGTAACTCGGAGCTCGAAGAATACGTCGAAGGCGGGGACACACGGCCGTACGGTCCGATAGCAATTAAGACGACAGTTAGCGCGGAGGCCGCTGTGCACCGCTCGATCATACACGTAAAGGATTTGCCCAGGGAGTTGAGGACGTACCCTAAAGGTGTCGGTCGTCCGGAGAGAGACGTGCACCGCGTCCTTTCCATCCCCTTGTGTCTCCCGTCTGGAGACTTTCTGGGCGTGGTGGAGTTCTGCAGGAGCGGCGAGACTAAGCCCTTCAATGAGCATGAGCTGCAGTTGAGCGACACGTTCTTTGACTGGATGGTCACCTCCATGTACCAGGCTAAGATCATCAAGCTGCTCGATCACCAGACGAAGCTGAACAACTTCCTTCTGGACAACTCGAAGAAAGTCCTCGACGACAAGATGGGCTTCGAAGATCTTGTCGAGACCATCCTCAGGTCCATCAAGGAGCTGGTGGACGCGGACCGCTGTACGATGTTTCTCGTTGACGAGGAGAACAGACAGCTGTACGCGCACTACTTCGACGAGGGCTTCACGGAGAACGGCAAGTGCTTGTTCTCCAAGAAGCAGAACATCCGCTTCTCGTGCGACAAGGGTATCGCCGGCTACGTTTACAGAACGGGCGAGACGGTGAACGTCATGAACGCCTACAGCGACGGCCGCTTCAACCCCGAGGTGGACAAGGAGACCGGCTACCACACGACAAGCATCCTCTGCATGCCGGTCGAGTGTAAGTCGCGCGTGGTCGGGGTCCTGCAACTGATCAACAGCCTCAGCAACGACCACTTCACGCCTTCGGACGGAGACGCCTTCGACACGTACGCAGTCTACTGCGCACTGGCTCTTCATTGTTCCAGGTTGACAGATCTGCTGAAGATATCCGAAGCCCGATGCAAGGTTTGCATGGAAGTCCTTCGCTTCCATATGGTTTCGTCGGAAGAAGAAGCCATGACACTCGTAAAAAGTGTACCCGTTAAAAAGCTCCCCGATTCCTTTAGCCAGTTTTCCTTCGTCGCATACGAACACGAGAATGTCCTTCCGCAGCTGTTCATCTATATGGTGCACGATCTGTTCGGTAAGCATAAGCTTCATCTGAAAACATTGTGCAGATTTGTTTTGACCGTAAAGAAAAATTACCGTTCAGTACCTTTTCATAACTGGTTGCACGCTATCCACACGGTGCATACGTTGTACTGTATACTAAAGGGAAATAAAAAAACGTTTAACACGGTGGAGATGATGGCATTGGTTATTGCTGGATTGTGTCACGATATTCAGCACGAAGGCTTCAACAACGAATACTATGAGGAATTCCACCATCCACTGGCCAAACTCTACAGCAGTTCCATCATCCAGAACAGCCATTACAAACACACGGTCACTATTCTGGAAATGGATGACCATGATATCTGTTCGTTCCTTTCCAAAAACGACTACAAGCTACTGCTGAAGGAGATCTGTCAAAACACCATCGCTACAGACGTGTCCAATTTCTACGCCAACCACAGAGTCATGTCGAAAATGCTGAAGAGCAAAAGCTTTGACATTCGCAAGGATGACTGCAGAAAGTGTTTCAAGGGACTCGTGATGCTAGGGGCCGATTTGAGTAGTGTGACCAAGGACTGGGATGTGCACTACGCGACTGTTGATAATATATACGAAGAGTTCTACAAGCAGGGGGATGAGGAGAGGAGACACGGATTGCAGGTGACAGCCATGATGGATCGGCACTTCCGGCACGAGATGCCAAAACAGCAAGTTCACTTCTTAAAATGCATATGCATGCCTTTGTACACAACGTTGCAACAAGTATTTTCAAATACCGACCCGTTGTTGAATAAAGTCATGAAAAATTTACAAGAATGGAAGCAACTTGCCAGCAAAAGTAAACAGCCGAAAGAGAAAAAACGCTGAATATTGTATTTCTTTATTTTGGCGTTCAAAATATTTATATTATTAGTATCGAAATATGTTGTACTTGGGATTTTAATAGTAGGAGAGTATTCCGCTATGTGTGTGTGTGATTCGTCTCCCACCCCCCACCTTCTCCCCCAGGTGCGGATCCTAGGGGAGTGTTCCGGGGGCGCGCTACCTAGCACCCCGCATCCCGAATTTCAAAGTGATTCGAAAACCTGTTTAGCTCATAAATTCAATGAATTTATTTGTTTTAATGGGGTGTGTGATTGGTGGTAACTAAAGGTTTTCTTGGATAGATCATCTGGGGACGGGTGGAATACTGCCAAGTATATAATGTTAGTGTACTTGTGAATACAGTGTTTGCTCTTTTTTAATGTCATACGTCTTTGTTAAATGTCGGATTCACCCAACCACCCACCTACCCCTCCCCGGAACAATTTTACATAATATGAATCTGGCGTTATTGTCGACCTTAAAACGATTAACCTCAGACAGGTCTACTTAACAATTAATGTCTTGGTTTTTAAATAATTATTTAACGTTTTTCTTTTTAAAAACTTCAACAATTATATAACGCAAACAATGGCAGAGTGTATTTAAAAGTAGCGGGGGGTGGGGTGGGGTGGTACAGTCAGGTCAGTGGAAAGGGTAGGGGAAGGGCATGCTTCCCCAAGAAAAACTTTAATTACAGCTGTTAAAATACGGCGTTTCCAGCCTTCTGAGCTCAGTAACGGAGGGGAGAGGGGCAATGGGGAGCCATGACCCCCCACCCCTTCCTTATCATGTTACACGGACCCTGTTTTTATACCTCTCCCCATGTAACGATAAGACCACTCGTCCCTCTAAAATTTACGTAACACTAAGATAAAATTTTACAAAATGTTTTGTTGGGGTTTTTTGTTGGTTTTTTGGGGGAGGGGGGTTGGGGGTAATAAATACTAGATACAAAATACTCTGCTACATAACAATGATTTTCCTTTGTTAATAAAAACAGGGTTGCCGGGGCGTCGCACATGGTAAACAGTGGCGGATCCAGAAAATCCAATTGGGGGGGGGGGGGGGGGGGGTAATGACATGAGGCGGAATACCAAGGGAACTTTGGGGGAGGTTTGGAGGGGGATCGTGAAAAAAAATGAAATTAATATAATAATAATAAAATTATAACTTTCGCAAAATTTAGGGGGGCGGGCCCCCGCCCCCTCCCCTAGATCCGCCTCTGGTAAAGCACTCGCCTGATGCGTGATCGGTATTTAATCGATCCTCAAATGTTTGACATCCAATAGTCAATAGTGTCATTGAACAAAACAAACTGTCTATACTGGTGTGTCGTTCCACTATAAAGCGATGCGTAATTGCTGAACGGATCATACTCCGTTTAATTAATTTCGTGCTAATCCCCAGGACCCCGTTTTGCCTAACAATCTTAGCACTAAGATCACCTCAATCAATCAATCAATCAATCAATCAACCATTTGTCTCGTGCTTACGTCCACTGAAGGTTCAGGCACGACTGCACATTATTTGAGATGCCCCGGTGGATGCGTCCAAGACGGGGATCACCTTTTTAAAGTGAACAACTAGCTTATTAACTTAAGGTGATCTTAGCGCTAAGATCGCTTCGTAAAACGGGGCCCAGGAATTTACGAACTTTTAAATTGTTGACAAGGGCGGACCGACAGAATCCTGGGTGGGTCCATGATTATTCCGTGTGAGTACCCTCTGACTAGCACTGCAAAAAAAAGTATTTCTGTATCACAATTATTTATAATATGCTGAACATCAAAATAAACGCAAAGGCACGTGTACAGGGGAGGGTTTGGGGTCGACCCAGGACCCACCACCCCACCCTACTGAAAGAGATTTTTTTTTAATATACACCCATAGAAATTTCACTCCCCCACAGTCTAGAACCCCATCTCGTACAATTTTCTACACGCGCCTGGCAGGATTGTGGTTATAACTTGTACTTAGACTACGTTTACTTGGTTACAAACCCTCACTTAAGTATAATAATTTTGAAACTGTGTATCAATCTGTAGTTCTCCTTAATTTCAATATGTGTTAAACACTTCTATATATAATAATAATAATAAAAATATATTAATAAAAGAATTTAATCTGAAAAGTGTATTCGCGTTTCTTTTGGTGTTTAGTATAGATATATCTTGCAATTACCTCGAGTAGACCAAGACCAAATTGTTTAAAGTGCACATTAAGAGCAAGCTGTTGTAGCGCACGCCTGTCCTGGGAATAAGTGTCGGCCTCGGCCGGCTCCTCCGTCCAAGACAGGAAAGGTGTGGGGTGGGTAGGATGGGGGCCGCCTGCACTGTCCGGTACAAAGGAGCACCAGGGCCCCGTTCCACGAAGCGATCTTATAAGGTAGCTATGCACTTAAGGTGATCTTAGGGCTAAGATCGCTTTGTGGAACGGGACCCAGCAGTCCGGCCGTAGCCGGTAACAGGCGGAAGTCCTCGAGTAAGGGGAAAGGGAAATTGTTTAACGTGCACATTCAGAGCAAGCTGTTGTAGCGCACGCCTCTCCTGGGCACAAGTACCGGCCTCAGCCGGTTCTTCCGTCCAGGACAGGAAAGAGTTGGGGTGGGTAAAGGAGGGACCGCCTGCACTGGCAGGTGCAAGGGAGATCCAGCAGTCCAACCGTAGCCGGTAACAGGCGGAAGGTGGTAAAGTGCTATGTAATTTGGAAAGTCCCGTAGGATTAAGCCAAAGGGAAATGGGCGCGCATTTTGAAGAAGGAAGTTTGGCGCAATTTTGATGGTCGTTCTAAAGAATAAAAGGTACGTATAGGTTTGGATTTTAGAACCTCGAGTAAACTCTAGACCCCCCTTTACAACACATCAATAAGGGGGAGGGCTAGAAGTGACTCGAGCTATCTTCCAACGCGCACAACACGAAGTATCATAAGTAGTATTGCGTGTAACGCCATCGGTAACCTGGCACAAGCATGCATCTTGTTAAAGTTCAAGTTAAATTTTGTTTTGTTTAACAAGACCTCTAGAGCACATTGATTTATTAATCATCGGCTATTGGATGTCAAACATTTGGTAATTTTGACATAATTAGTCTTAGAGAGGAAACCCGCTACACTTTTCCATTAGTAGCAAGGGATCTTTTATATGCATCATTCCACAGACTGGATAGCACATACCACAGCCTTTGATGATGTACCAGTCGTGGTGCACTGGTTGGAGCGAGAAATAGCCCAATGGGGCCACCGACGGGGATCAATCCCCGACCGACCGCGCATCAAGCGAGCGCTTTACCACTGGGGTACGAGCGAAAGCTAGTTTGAAACGTTTTTAAATGACGAGTTGTAAGATAACGGACACGTATTTAACGGACACGAATGTAGTATTCTATTTCGGGTCATTCAAATATTGAACAACGCTCGAGGAGGTAGGTGGGTCCAAACGTTATGAACAGCAACGCAACGCACTGTTTTTTTTGTATTCAACTGATTCTTTTTTCACGAACCTAGTTTAGGTGTAAGACGTGCAAATCTTTCTTTGCAGTATGCTACTAAGATTAAATATTTGCCGAATATATGAAGTTGTTTGATGCGAAGCCGAATGCCATTCGAACATTTTGTCTTCGCATTAAGCATTTTTTGTCAGTTTCCAACATTGATTTAACGGAGATTTTAACTCCTTCATATTTTGTAATGTCACCTTGGTGTATCAAACCATCCAAAATTGGGTAAGACCTTGTGCATCTGAAGAAACATCGCACAGATGCAGTTATGTATAAGCAACATTTTATGGAAATCCAATACAGGAAACTTGATTACATTCCTGTTTACACAGACGGATCATGGGATGGGAATTCTGTGACTTCTGCTATTGGGTTTTTTTCCCCCATCAAACAATAATTTCCATGAGATTGCCTGATTCGGCATCCATATTTACTGCAGAAACATGGACAATCATTAAGGCCTTGGAAGAAATTAAGGATTCATATGGTCTCACTACACAGATGTCATCTGCCATTGAAACCCATGTTAAATTGCCCAACTTCAAATGAAGATTGCCAATAGAACGGGTTCTCGTTGGCACTGACAACATACGCCATTGCGATCATACATTATATAAGCATTTATTTTCATTCCAAAATTGAGAACATTTCTGTCTCAGTTGTTTGCTATATGACTGCATCGGGCTGTAGTACCGGTCCGAACAGGTGGTTCATTAACCGATTCACCCCGGCTGTCTCTTGCGCTATACATCCATCATCCCAAAAGGTCAATGCACAATATTACAAAATTGCATGGGCAAAATACAGTCAGAAGGATTACCATTAAACATACATATTGTTTTAATTCTTCACCATTTCCTAGACGTGAATATGTGAACCATAACTTGTGTCACAATTAGGAACTATAGTGGACCGTCATCAATGAATCTCACCCGAACATGATCTGTGTAGTGAGACCTATATGCATCCAAATATATTATTTTTACAGACTCACTTTCGTGTCTCCAGGCATTACAATACATGAAGCTGGATCATCTCTTGGCTGGGATGTTGATACGAAAGTGTGTCTTTGTATTCATTGCCAATAAAGATGTTATATTTTGTTGGGTACCGAGCCACGTTGGCATTTAGGGCAATGAAAAAGGCAGATTCTACTGTCAAATCTGCTTTGAATCTGCCCCATGCCAGTGTTGGTGTTCCCTACAGTGGTTTTAAATATCACATTAACCAATATACTCTTTCAACTTTGCAAGATGATTGGAATGGCGCGGTTGGGAACAAGCTTCATTCTGTCAAGCCAGTCCTGGGAGAGTGGCAGTCTTCCTACAGACGGTGCAGGAAAAATGATGTTGTGTTGAGCCGTGCTCGCATCGGCCACACACATCTTGACACATTCGTTTATATTAAAGAAGAACCCTCCTCCTCAGTGTAAACACTGTCAGTGTACACTGACTATGCGCCACATTTGGGTTAAAGGGACATTCCCGAGTTTTCTGCATTGTAAGATGTTTCCGACTAATAAAATATTTCTACGATTAAACTTACATATTAAATATATTTTCTTGTTTAGAATATCAGTGTCTGTATATTCAATGTGTTTCTGGTCGTCTTAATATTTGTAAGAAGCCCAAACAGGATCTTGTCTTCAAATAATTTCGTACGTACGAAAAAACTATATTTTAGGAAATAAGATGAAATTTAACCTAATACAAATATTAGAACGATCAGAAACTCGTTTAATATACAGCCACTAATATTTTGCGCAGAAAAATATATTTGATATGTAATTACAATCGTTAACAAGTCTCTGTTAGTCGATGACATCTTCAAAATTGCAGCAAACTCAGGAATGTCCCTTTAAGTGTAATCATCTGAAGCTGACAAGAATCGATATATTTGGCAACAGAAATATTTTGGAATCATTTAAATTCCACCCAGAATTAATTTTGAAGTTTCTAAAACATTTTGATTTCTATACAAAGTTTTAAAATATACTTGAGTTTTGTATTCTACAAACTTATAAAATATAGGCCTACTTACCCTGATATTTGTATTGTATTCTATTATACATTACCCACAGCTCTTTACACTATCGTTACTTTTGTGCTGGGGTGTCGTTAAAGTTACATTCTCTGGTTACCATAGTATAACACCATGTACAAATGTGAAATACAAGCTCAAATGCACTTTTTAAAAAGTCGTGTGTGTTCGCTATGAACGGATATCGTCAAACGTATACGCTTGATTCGTCGCCTGTGCCGCCATAGCTTGGCAAAGCACAAACGACAGCCTGTTGTCAGTTTCATTTAACACGTGCGTTTGCCGATTTCAAATTGTAGGGTTCGTCTTAAAACATTAAAAGAAAAATTTTGCGCTGTACGTAGAACGTTCGCTTGAGGATACGGTACTAGAGTCTCGTTAAAACCGGTTTGATCTTGACAGCGTATTATCGACAATCGTACCTTCCTATTTCAGAATTAATATTTTATAAAGTGTTAGTAGAACTTTCAAAGTTTAGTTTGTATACTAGTAACACATTATTCATGTATATATTTTTTAAAGTTACATTCTCTGGTTACCATATTATAACATCATGTACAAATGTGAAATACAAGCTCAAATGCACTTTTAAAAAAGTCGTGTGTGTTCGCTATGAACGGATATCGTCAAACGTATACGCTTGATTCGTCGCCTGTGCGGCCATAGCTCGGCAAAGCACAACCGACAGCCTGTTGTCGGTTTCAGTTAACACGTGCATTTGCCGATTTCAAATTGTAGGGTTCGTCTCAAAAAATTAAAAGAGAAATCTTGCGCTGTACGAAGAACGTTCGGTTGAGGATACGGTACTAGTCTTTAGTTAAAACCGGTTGGATCTTGACAACGTACTGATGCATTCAATTTTAGCTAACTAAGGTAAGTCAAATAGTGTTCCAGAAGCAAAGACATGCAGGAAAACCGATAACCAACTATCCAGATAGCCTGAAGACAAACCAAGTAAGCCTACTAAGATACTATCTTTAGGGGGCGGAAATCAAAATTCTTCAAACTAAGTACCTAGATTAGTACATACATGTATATAGTTGACACCTGAGAGCGTTAGTTTCATTTCATTGTTGTATGCATTGTTAACAAACTTAAGTATGCCAAGCACTAGGCTTTTTAAACCAATACCTACACTATAAGGGTTTAACCCTTCAAATTAGATAGCTAGGCTAGTTTAACCATGGGCGGATCCAGGAAATATTTTTAGGGGGGGGGACCAAAAAAGAAGGGCACATTGACTCGTCAAAAGGGCACCTTACTACAAGTTTTGATATTTACAATTAATATGAATTCCTACAGTTCTACGTCATAATATACTAGCAATAATGAAGTAAATTGGCGTCACTCGCGTTAGAACCTCAATGGGGCCCCATTGAGACTCAATAACACAGACACATATCTGCAAGCTTGCGCATGTACACGAAAATCTTGATTTCATTTATCTACAATATAATTATTGTTTACTTAAAAAAAAAAAAATTCTACAAACAAAAAGGGCACTTGGACATTTTGAGGGCACTTGAACCATTTTTTGGGGGGACGCGTCCCCCTGGTCCCCCCCCCCCCTTGGATCCGCCCATGTTAACTCCCCCTCCGTCATTGTATTCAATGCTATACAAAGACGGAGGGGGATGGGTGGTCATGAATGACCGTTGAACTCACTAGAATAGGGACTTAAGACAATAGGTACAACCTTAACACAAAACTAGGATTCACACACAGACTACACGCTCACTGCATCAGTACACAGGGTGCATTGACTAATGATAACCATGGGCGTACATAGGATTTTGAAAAGGGGGGTTCCAAAATAGATTGCAGAGATATTGGGCATATATTTCTATGTTGAGTTTTGAAAAGGGGGTTCCAAAATAGATTGCAGAGATATTGGCATATATTTCTATGTTGAGTAAATATAATAATGTCAGATATCAATGTCAGATATATTAAATTATAAAAAAAGCGATTTCAGGGGGGGTTCGGTCGAACCCCCTCCCCCCCCCATGTACGCCCATGATAACAATGCACTCGCCCCCATTTAATGGCCTAGCACGTACTCTAATAAGGAACAAAAGAATACCGGTTCCGAGTACACAATTGCAATGCACCCGGGGGAAGCTGAACAAAAGAATATCGGCTTCCCCCACCCAAACCCCCAATACTTGCTGCTGGTATTAACTTGGTACTTGGTGACACTGAAGAGGAGGACACAGAGGACCACGCCAACAACAACACATGGACCAACCCGGAACAGCTGCCTTACCTACCAGTGCCAACTAGCCTACACAATTGCACGAGTCTCCCCTGGGTTGTCATGCCACGAACTGAAGCGGTCAGGCCCTCTATAAGGGCCCTATGGGCAACCTAGGGAGACAGCACAGCATCGTAGAGGTCTAAAATTAACGAGCTACTCTCGATTCACTAATATCAAAACCTATATTAGCTCTGCCATTTACCTTTCGACCGACCGTTCAAAATTGCGCCAAATTTCCTCAATCAAAATTGCGCACCCTTTTCTCTTTGGCATTAATTGCTCCATTCAAATTCCATAGTACCACCACCACCCCCACCCACCTGCTACCGATTTGATCGGGCTGCCGGTGCTCCCTTGCACCTGCCAGTGCAGGCGGTCCCTCCTCTCCCCCCCCCCCCCCCCCACACACATTTCCTGTCATAGACGGATGAGCCGGCCAAGGCCGGCTCTTGTGCCCACGACAGGCGTGCGCTACAACAGCTTGTTCTGAATGTGCACGCAATACCCTATGACCTGACCTGACCTGACAATGTATTATCGACAGTCGTACCTTCCTATTTCAGAATTGATATTTTTTAAAGTGTTAGTAGAACTTTCAAAGTTTAGTTTGTATACTAGTAACACATTAATCATGTATATATTTTTTTTAAATAAATATACTAAAGTAGGCAATGAACGTTTTCACTTCTTAATTTTACGTGTTAAAATCGACAAATTCAAATAAATATTATTTCGTTTGGAAAGGGTAAAGTTATGGGGGGTTGTTTAACGACATCAAAGATAAAGCATATTGATTTAATAATCATCCGACCCCATACAACTGTAAATAAAATGTGTTGAGTGCGTCGTTAAATAAAACATATCCTAACCTTCCTTCCATCTGCTGTTGGATGTCTAACATTTGGTAATTTTGACATATAATCTTAGAGAGGAATCGGGGGAATCAGGGGGAGGGTATTGGAGGTCGAAACCCTTACTTGCCCAAGCTTTAAAAAAAAAAATGAAATGTATTTTTTTGGGGGGAGCATGGCCCCATATAAACTTCGCTCAACACAGTCTATAACCCCAACCCCGCTGAAATCCCTGCACACGCGCCTTGGAAACCCGCTACATTTTTTTTTAGCAAGGGATCGTTTATATGTACCATCCCACAGACAGGATATCACATACCATGGTCTTTTATATACCCGCCGATGGGGAACGATCCTAGACTGACCGCGCATTTCCAAAAAACACCTTTTTAGGTCTAAGTAATGAATAAAAATAACATATAGTCTTGAAAAATGTTACGTAAATCGAACACAGTACCCTCTTTCTCTACCCCTAGAGCGTAACGTAATTAGTAACACCCCCTTACATGTAACGCGTATGCCAACAAATTTCAAGGCAAATCCCCCACCCACCGACCCCTGGAAAGGCGTTGTACCATACCTCTATGGATATAAATATGTTTTGGAGATATGAGACGACCCCTCAATCAAGACAGTTAAATTTGTTCTAAAATTACGAAATCTCACGTGATCTCCCGTCAAAAGTGTCCCACTTTCAAAATACTGGCTTTGTTTTTGACCTGGATAAGCCAGCGTAGTGAAACCAATGCGGAGTGCGGCGTCATATATGCATCAAACGTAATAGGATGTTCTGTTCTATATACTTAAATAATAAAAAATATTCCGGATACTGCCGCTTCAGTCTTTCATTAGGGGCGAGACGTAGCCCAGTGGTACAGCGCTCGCTTGATTCGCGGTCGGTTTGGGATCGATCCCCGTCAGTGGGCCCATTGCGCTATTTCTCGCTCCAGCCAGTGCACCATGACTGGTACATCAAAGACCGTGGTATGTGCTATCCTGTCTATGGGATGATGCATATAAAAGATCCCTTGCTGCTAATCGAAAAGAGTAGCCCATGAAGTGGCGACAGCGGGTTTCCTCTCTCAATATCTGTGTGGTCCTTAACCATATGTCTAACGCCATATAACTGTAAAGAAAATGTGTTGAGTGCGTCGTTAAATAAAACATTTCCTTTCTTCCATTATGTAATTACCGGCCTCGGTGGCGTCCGGTCAACAGGCTGGTAGGTACTGGGTTCGGATCCCAGTCGAGGCATGGGATTTTTAATCCAGATACCGACTCCAAACCCTGAGTGAGTGTTCCGCAAGGCTCAATGGGTAGGTGTAAACCACTTGCACCGACCAGTGATCCATAACTGGTTCAACAAAGGCCATGGTTTGTGCTATCCTGCCTGTGGGAAGCGCAAATAAAAGATCCCTTGCTGCTAATCAGAAAGAGTAGCCCATGAAGTGGCGACAGCGGGTTTCCACTCAAAATCTATGTGGTCCTTGACCATATGTCTGACGCCATATAACCGTAAATAAAATGTGTTGAGTGCGTCGTTAAATAAAACATTTCTTTCTTTCTTTCCATTATGTAATTTGCCTTAAAATCTTTTTTATGATAAAACACTGGAAAATTTTGTGTTGGAAAGTTTTGCTGTGAACTATATCAATCTAATTAAAATTAGCTCCACTAATCAGATGTAATAGTGGAGCTAATTTTAATTAGATTGTGAACTATATAGGCCTACCACTAAACGTTTCATTCACCGAAACACTGCTGAGGCATGCTGCAGTTTTTCACGCATGTGCGGTAAACTTTTCTACATAGCGCCTAGTTTAGTGTTCATTTAAAGCGTAGAAATATTAATAAAAAAGGGTAGCTATTTGGATAACAACTGTCTGTTTATAAAATATTGATCATATGCTTCAGAACCGAATGTTTATGCTCACCAAAACTGGTTTACCCATGATATACATAGCCTAAATAAATAATTAGATAAATAAATAAATAAATAAATAAATAAATTTTATTTATTTATTTATTTTAAAATCTGCAACTGCATACAGAGGCCGAGGAAAGATTTTTTTAAATTATTTTTTTATTATTTTTTTTTAACACAAGGTCCGAGGTTCGAAACGAATATGTACGGAAATATCCGAATGATAATCGCGTTTGACACCCATGATCTCGCGTGATAATGTGAGATAAATTTCCAACATGGCTGCAAATATGAAAGTAATCAAAAAGTGCAAAGGTATTTTGATTAATAATAGTATTTTCTTTTGCTTTTATGTGATGTTCTGTATTTTAGGTACACAACACCTATGCATTCAATAATTATAGTGTTTTAATAATGGTGCACAAGATATGTCATTGCAGAAAAAACTTTAAAATACTTCCATCCTAGGCCAACTGGATCCAAGACCTGTACTAAATAAAGATAGGAATTATAGAAGGACTTTCATTTGGCACTGCCAGTTGTGCTAATATATTAAGCAAAAGTTTTATCTAAGATTACATACATCATACATGTCAGACATTCCAAATGTTTGACATCCAATACTCAATAGCAAGTACTCTACCAATCAAGAGCTAAAGTCGGAACCAAATTGTTAACAACTACGATAAATTACTCTCCTACCTTTAATTACCGTTACATTTTCCCAGAATTTTGTCCAGACACAAGTTGTGAAAAAACCATTACAGTCGTACTGATTTTACGAAACTCGCTCGGGCAATACAAAAATTCTGACGCTCGTTTCATAAAATCAGTACGACACAACAAGCTCATGTAATAATCTCTATGTATCAGTTGACATTTTGTTGGAAAATAAAGTTCTGTGTTTTTCAAAATTTTCTTCTTACCCAAAAGTAGCCCCAACAACTGTGTACCATTGAAGTTAATTTATATTCCTCCTCATCTCTTTTTCAGTCGTTTAGCAACTTGTTCATGTTATTAAATTGACGACGTGCTGTTGAACCAATCTGAGCAGGATGAGTCTGGTCGACTACAGCCAGACTGCGGAGGATCACCAGACTCTGCTGGTTCTTGTTCGTCACACCGGTTCCAGCCTTGCACCGCAGAGCTTCAACAACGCCTGGGACCACATCCGCCGTGTCAGCTCCGTGCACGTCCCGGGACAGAAGCGTGATGTCTACGTACGTTACAAACGCGGCTACCCGATCGAGAATAATGAGTGGGGCGACTTCCAGGCCCACCGCAAAGTCCTCGGGTTGATATCCATCGGCAAGTGCTCGTCACACGAGGAGTTCGAGAAGCTGTTTGAGTCGTACAAGGGCGTGAAGAAGGAGTACTCCAGTACGATATACAATTCGAGGCTCCTCGTGTTTGGCATGAACAAAGACGGATCGCCCTTGGAGGAGGAGCCGGCACAGGAAAAACTAGACAACGGAGAAGAAGTTAAAGATGGAGGCGAAAAACACGGTGATAATCGTAACGATTCGAAGATTGTGGGGTCTGGACTGACGGATCAGATGAATGAAAACATGAAGAGCGTGGCGGACAAATCCAAACAAGGTAAAGCAGCGGCTTCCACGACTGCCGAGGTTGTCAAATCGGGTCAGCAGCATCCCACGGCAACGAAGCGTAGCCATAGTAACAGTCTTACAAAGGAGAGTACGGGTGCGGAGGTCGTGTTCTACCCAGATTTAGAACATGCGGAGGATCTCGAGGAACGGCTGAAAGAATTTGTGACGTCGCTGTTTTTCGTTCTCGAGGGAAAACGGCTCGACAGGTCCTTTGAGAGAACTGAACGCCTGCAGTTGTTGTGTGCCCCGCATGAAAAGAAAGTCTATGTAGGCATAGATACAGATTCAAAGTAAGTAACAGGCTTTGAAAATTTTGTGTAAACCATTTGTAGTTTACCCAAATACTAATTACCACAAACTTTCATTGGGCTGATATTTCAATTTTTTTTAAAACTTTATCTTATATTGTGAATCATTAAAGAACAATTTCTTAGATGCTTGGTAAAATCACTTTCAAAATCACTTTCACATTGACAATACACATGAATTTAAAGCTAGTTTATATATATACTTATAACACGCAAATTGAGTCATGGTTTGTGTGAAATATTTTGCCCAGAATAAATGCAAAATTAGACTTGCATAAGTGACAGGTATGCAAATGAAACAATCATTGTTATAATTGTCAGTGGTGTGCTATAGATTGACCTTTAAAAAAAAATTCTCATATTATCTGTCAGTGCTTTTTTATTGTTGCTGATGCTTAAAGACCCTCTTTTGTTTTATGAAGATCTTTTTTTTTTATAGCTGATGTTTAAAAATTCTTTTTTGTTTTGTGTACTGGTAGATCTGTTAAGAAGAAATGTATGGGGCGGTTACGGAAACATCTTGGAGACTTGTGTTTACAGGCTGGAATGCCAGGGGAAGCTATTCTGCACTACCAAACAGGCCTCGATGTGTTGCGCAATTTGAATGACTTTCTGTGGATGGCAGGTCAGTTTGTCAACCAGGGGTGGTTCTAAGGTAACCCCTGCAATTGTCCATGGCAACCAGCAAATGCCGTAGATTTTTAAAATTCTCCACAGCACTTTTTTACCGTGGAGTTTTTTTTGCCATGAACATTTTCTTAATTGCAGGGTTTGTAAGGAGGGGACATGTCGATTCAGTCCTCCCACTACCACCCTGACGAGCTCCTCTGTGGTAACGTTTTAGCTTATCCAGACAAATGAATATATAATTGTTTTCGTTATAGATCATAGCAGTATGTATGTTATGTGGATGTGACCATTGTTGGTGTTAATTTGTGTGAGAATGTAGCAAGTGCAGGATTTGTTACGAGGGGATCTCACTAATTTGGGCACAACCAGGTTTTTTACTGTTCTGAGAACAGTGAGGTCTTTTTAGTGCAGGAGCAGCATGTAGCTCAAGCGGTAGCGTGTCCGCCTGTGAATCGGTCGGTCATCGGATCGATCCTTCTCAGTAAACCCATTTGCAGTTTC
The DNA here is from genome assembly GCF_016097555.1 of Gigantopelta aegis. Classification (NCBI taxonomy): domain Eukaryota; kingdom Metazoa; phylum Mollusca; class Gastropoda; order Neomphalida; family Peltospiridae; genus Gigantopelta; species Gigantopelta aegis. The sequence continues at coordinate 37,656,806 of NC_054705.1, read as the reverse complement.
GGCTATCTTCCATTTCAACCAGTGGTCCACAACCGGTTCATCAAAGGCCGTGGTATGTGCTCTCCTGTCTCTTGGAAAGTGCATATAAAAGACCCCTTGCTGCTTATCGGAAAGAGTAGCCTATGTGGTGGCAGCGGGCTTCCTCTAAAAAGAAATATGTCAGAATGACCATATGTTTGACGTCCAATAGCCGATGATAAGATAAAAATTAATGTGCTCTAGAGGCGTCGTTAAATATAAAAAAAAACTTTTTAGTGCAGTGACAGTAACTGCTGCTGAAGAGTTTTTGATATTCAGAAATTATATGTTTCAAATTATTTTAATCTAATGGTAATTAAAGCATAACATTTCAGTGGTTTTGAGGTAAAATATTCTGAGATCAGGATCTTTGTCAGGCCTAGCTCTGGGTGAGTAGAACATTTTGCTGAAATACCTATCAAACTTCATAAACGGCAAAAATCCAGTTGAGGGCTAGCTCTGGCACTCGCCAAATTCACCAACTGCGAATTTTAGAAACAGTTGGCAGATTTTATTTTAATTTGGCGATTAATTTTCATATAATAGATGTTATTTTATTGCAAAATAACTGGGGTTTTGCAATTTTTGAAGTTTAAAATGTTGATTTGGTGAACATTTTCTGATCATCCAGAGTTAACCCTGCAGTTATTTTTTCTAAAAAAATATCACTTACTTGCCAATTGTTGTTAAAATTCGCAACTGGCAAATTTAGCGAGTGCCCTGTATTTTATTTTTATTCTTGGCACAGCATTTATTGTAGTTATTTTGATGCAGTTAAAAGCCTTGACGGAGGGTGTCAATATAAAGGGAACAAAAGCTGAAATAAAAAGGAGAATTACATCTGTACATGTGTGTATGTTGTTTGTAATTCCAGAAGTGAAAGTGTGTTGACTGTTGTGACTCATTTTCAGGATGCTATGAGGGTTTGAGTGCGGCCTCGGTGATACTCAAATATCCCCGGTCTCAAGCAGCGACACTGAAAAGAAACCTGTCCTTCAATGTGGTGAAAGGTTCGGCAATCAACATACACACGAAATGTGAGTGGTGATGGTTAACCCCTTGTATCCCGTACTTCTCCATCACACTGACTGTTGACAGTTAAACTGTATCATCCTGTACACATCCATAACACTAAATAAAGAGTGGTAAAAGTTAACCCCTTATATCCCGTACTTCTCCATCACACTGACTGTTGACAGTTAACCCCTTATATCCCGTACTTCTCTGTCACATTAACTGTTGACAGTTAACCCCTTATATCCCGTACTTCTCTGTCACATTAACTGTTGACAGTTAACCCCTTATATCCCATACTTCTCCATCACACTGACTGTTGACAGTTAACCCCTTATATCCCGTACTTCTCCATCACATTGACTGTTGACAGTTAACCCCTTATATCCCGTACTTCTCCATCACATTGACTGTTGACAGTTAAACCGTATCATCCTGTACACATCCATAACACTAAATAAAGAGTGGTAATAGTTAACCCCTTATATCCTGTACTTCTCCATCACACTGACTTGACAGTTAACCCCTTATATCCCATACTTCTCCATCACATTGACTGTTGACAGTTAACCCCTTATATCCCGTACTTCTCTGTCACATTGACTGTTTCGGCAATCAACATACACACGAAATGTGAGTGGTAGTGGTTAACCCCTTATATCCCGTACTTCTCTGTCACATTGACTGTTGACAGTTAACCCCTTATATCCCGTACTTCTCTGTCACATTGACTGTTCGGCAATCAACATACACCTGAAATGTGAGTGGTAATGGTTAACCCCTTGTATCCCGTACTACTCCATCACACTGACTGTTGACAGTTAACCCCTTGTATCCCGTACTTCTCCATCACACTGACTGTTGACAGTTAACCCCTTATATCCCGTACTTTTCCATCACATTGACTGTTGACAGTTAACCTCTTATATCCCGTACTTCTCCATCACATTGACTGTTGACAGTTAACCCCTATATCCCGTACTTCTCTATCATATTTACTGTTGACAGTTAACCCCTTGTATCCCGTACTACTCCATCACACTGACTGTTGACAGTTAACCCCTTGTATCCCGTACTTCTCCATCACACTGACTGTTGACAGTTAACCCCTTGTATCCCGTACTTCTCCATCACATTGACTGTTGACAGTTAACCCCTATATCCCGTACTTCTCTATCATATTTACTGTTGACAGTTAACCCCTTATATCCCATACTTCTCCATCGCATTGACTGTTGACAGTTAACCCCTTATGATCCTGTACACATCCATAACACTAAATAAAGAGTGGTAAAAGTTAACCCCTTGTATCCCGTACTTTTCCATCACATTGACTGTTGACAGTTAACCCCTTATATCCCATACTCCTCCATCACATTGACTGTTGACAGTAATAATTAACCCTTAGCAAACCAAATAAATGCGAGTGGTAAAAGTTAACCCCTTATATCCCATACTCCTCCATCACAATGTTAATTGTTGACAGTAATAACCCTTAAAATCATGTACACATCATCACACTTAATGTGAATAGCAATAGTTAACCCTTTATATCCCATACACTTCCATCACATATTAAGTGTAAGCAATAATAGTAAACCCTTTATATCCTGTACACATCCATGACACTAAATGTGAATGGTAAACTTTGTTAACTCTTTACATTTTGCAATCCACCATTACACATTAAGTGTGAGCGGTACTAGTTAACCATTTACATCTTAAATGTTGATGACTGGATATGCCTACTTGTGACATGTTAATAGATACATAACTGAATAATTTGTTATCTGGTTGTTGTGTTTTAAAAACAAAATCTTGTTATTAGTATTAATTGGTTAAAAAAAAATTGCTAACAATACTGGATGAATTATGTAACAAAGTTTTTGAGGCCTGGAATGGTTGATAAGTTTTCATCAGTGTTGCGTTTCAGTAAATGCCAATACTGTACTTTCTTGGTCATGGGCCTATACCGATGGATCTCTTCATAGTGGAGGGGGTGGGGGTGGAAGTTTGTTTTATAAGTTGGATGCAGTAAAATATAGTAGGATGTATAAAAATAAAGAGGGATGCAGAAAAATAAAGTGAGGTTGGCAAAACATGAAAAGGTGGTTGCAAAACACAAAACTTGGGGGGAGGGGGCAGCACTTCTCTACATAAGGACCAGATTGAGCACTGATCGGCTAGCCCGTATGTTAACTGTGATATTTGTTGGCGGGATGTGGCCTAGTGGTAATGCTTGATTGATGTGTGGTCAGTCTAGGCACGATTCCCATTGGTGGGCTTTTTCTCATTCTAGCCAGAGACGGGTATACCAACGGCCGTGGTATGTGCTATCCTGTGTTGAATGGTGCATATAAATCATCTCTTGCTACTAATTGAAAAATATAGCAGGTTCCCTCTCTAAGACTCTATGTCTAAATTATAAAATGTTTTGCATCCAATAGTTGATGATTAATAAATCAATGTGATCTAGTGGTGTCGTTAAACAAAACAAAAGACAATGAGTCAAAGAGAAAGCAACACTATTTTATACAGTAGTATGCAAAGTGTATTTAACACTACCTTAATATACTATAGTACCTATTGAATAGTATATATAATAATTATGTTTGGTATGTCCTACTTACTGAGTTAATTTTTTGCATGAAATAGATAACAAATATTTGTAAATATAAGGTTATAACCATAAACCTGTGTTATGTGCTATCCTGTCTGCATACAAAATATCTCTTGCTACTAATTGAAAAATATAGTTAGTTTCCCCTCTAATTAATAAATCATTGTGTTCTTATGGTGTCGTTAAACAAAACAAACTAAATGATATTTGTATTTTATGTGTGATCCCTATTATATATTTGTGTGTTTCAGCCAGCACGTATGTGAATGGTCTTGATGTTCCGGACAGAACAGGCACCGGTGTCCTGCATCCAGACGACATTATTGACAAATACGAGGAAGCAATAAAACATTATAGCAAGGTTAGCTCCCTTTAATTCCACTATATCAGTTAGCTCCCTTTAATTCCACTATATCAGTTAGCTCCCTTTAATTCCACTATATCAGTTAGCTTCCTTTAATTCCACTATATCAGTTAGCTTCCTTTAATTCCACTATATCAGTTAGCTCCCTTTAATCTTTAGACTACTGGATTAATTTTTGACAAAAACCGCGTTGAGTGGGTACAAGTTTATAATTTTTACTCACATATATTCACTTAAATAATTTATAAATACATAAAATAAAGTTCATATTTAAATCAGTAAGTATTATTTTTGTGGGTTTTTATACTTTTTATTATATCTTAGATATCTAGCCTGCAGTAGTCAGAAGGTTAATTCCACTATATCAGTTAGCTCCCTTTGATTCCAATGCAACAAAACTTCCTTTCTGATTGTCTTAGGATCAGTGGAACCTGCCTAAACGGATCATGTTTGTATCTCTACATTTGTCCTGTTTGAAGAGGGATACAATATATCTGTTGGAAATATACCTGTTGGAAAAAGTAAAAAATCAGACGAAGCATCTGAAATACTGGTATCAAAAAACAAGAACCTCTATTACACTACGGGGCGGGATGTAGCCCAGTGGTAAAGCACTCGCTTGATGCACGGTTGGTCTGAGATCGATCCCCGCCAGTGGGCCCATTTGGCTATTTCTTGTCACAGCCAGTGCACCATGACTGGTATATCAAAGGCTGTGGTATGCGCTATCATATCTGTGGTATGGGGCATATAAAAGATCCCTTGCTACTAATGGAAAAATATAGCGGGTTTCCTCTCTATGACTGTCAAAATGACCATATGTTTGACATACAACAGCTAATGATTAATAAATAAATGTACTCTATATATACTCTTCAAAAGAAGAAACGCAAAACCACATTGTCGTAACATTTGGAGAATTGATTTAATTATTGAATGGTGAGTCCGATAATTACCAAATGTTGCAGGATTGTTCACAATTCACTCTAGTCCATTGTGATAGGACACACCACCAAGGTCAAGGTTATCTGGAGTCAATACCGGGTGTGGCCTCCGCGTGTGTTGACAACTGCCTGGCACCGCCTGCCCATTGAAGCAACCAGAGTACGGATGACATCCCGGGGGATGGTGGCCCACTCGGCCTGCAAGGCTGCTGCCAGCTCGGGCAGGGTCTGGGGCTGTGGTTGTCGCTGTCGGAGGCGTCGGTCCAACTCGTCCCATAGATGCTCAATTGGGTTCAAATCCGGTGATATCGATGGCCAAGGAAGGACATTAATGTTGTTGTTCTGTAGGAAAGCCGTTGTGAGACGTGCTGTGTGAGGCCTGGCGTTGTCATGTTGGAACACTGCGTTGGCGTTGGCCATAACTGGAACGATGTGTGGCCGGAGGATCTGGTCAATGTAGCCCTGTGCATTCAGGTTGCCCTGCACGTGGACCAGGTCAGTTCTGCCAGTGTGTGAGATGGCTGCCCACACCATGACACTACCCCCGCCGAATCTGTCCACTTCCTGCACGCAGTTTGCTGCATAACGTTCACCACGACGCCTATACACGCGACATCTTCCATCATGACGTCGGAGCAGAAATCGGGACTGGTCACTGAACCACACCTGTCTCCATCGCAGTTGAGGCCATTGTCGATGAATCTGGCACCACTGCAGTCGGAGTCGACGGTGTTGTGGTGTTAAGATGACACCTCGAACTGGACGTCTGGCACGAATTCCTACCTCACGTAGGCGGTTCCGTACGGTCTGGTCGGATATCCTGCGCAAACCTGGTATTGCTGCGGCTGTGGAGGTGGCAGTAGTCAATCGTTCCCGAAGGTGGCGTACCCGGATGTAGCGGTCCTGCCCGGGGGTAGTGACCCGTGGTCAACCGGATCTAGGGAGGTCACGTGTTGATCCATGTTGCTGGTAACGGTCCCACAGTCTGGAGATGGTGCTTGGGGACACATGGAATGCCCTGGCAACGGCCGTTCTGGATTCGCCTGCGTCTAGTCGGCCGATGGCATTGTTTCTCTGCGGTTCACTGAGACGTGGCATGTCCTGGATTGTCAACTGTCGGCCAGATACAGAGGCCAGGCAAGCGAACACCCTGCACTTTTATACTGTCGGTGTTCATGTTGCACGTGCAGACAACGCACATGCAGTGGTGACATGGTTTGCACGTGGCTGCGTTTTTGCGAATATTCACATTTTGGAACTTTATTGTACAGTAGCTGCGTTTTATCGAATGTAACCGTGGGAATGTGTTTGGGACATGCAATGACCTTATATTCACAAAGCATGAACCGGTAGGAAACATAAAATCGGAGTTATAACCCATTTGTACCCTTTTGCGTTTCTTTTTTTGAAGAGTATATATTAGACTACAGACTTCCTGCCCGAATATAATTTAAGGGTACATAATAATAATAAAAACAGGCCGTAGGTGCCCCTACTAGGTGGTCAGGGGTTTCAAATCTTTTGAAATTGGACAGATTTTAAACAACATTTATCTTACTATAATCTTTTTAAAATATATCCGTTCATTTTTATGATTGTGCGGTAATCTGTACCCTGTGGCAAAACCCCTGCACTGATACATAATTTGTAATTTTACTTGACATCATTTTGGAAATATGAATCATTTGTTATTTTGTGAAATATCACATTACATGTATTTGTTATGAAAAACGAAATGTCACTAGTTCCTTGTGTTTAGATGATAATTTAAAATAAATTTTGTGATGGGTCTATTTGACATTTTGTTCACAGTTCAAGAATGCCGCCATGATAGAAATGGAAGCAAGTTTCAAGGCATGTCGAGTGCTCATAATGCAGAGAGTGAGTTATTTTGTCTTGATACTTAGAATGTGTTGGTAATATTCATAATGATACTCTAGCTCAAAGTAAAAATGAAGTATGTATGGGATATTAACAAGCTTCCATTTCGTATCATGTTTATGTCCTGAGTGAAATAATTTTCATTTGTCTTAAGCGTAAAGCAAGTGACAATAAAAATTATTTCACGAGGGACATAAACATAATACGAAATGGTAGTGAGTTTAATATCCTATTTATTACCCATAATCAGTCTTAATTCATATCACTCAACTCATTTTAATGGCATTCCTTTAAGGTTGTAGTGCGCCAATTGATGATGTCATGAAGTGTTACGTCCCACTTGGCTTTCTATTGTTAACAATATTGGTAATAAATATATATCTCTATACTGGATGATGTATCCAAATGGTTGCCAGCTTCTGTGTCTTAATTACATGTTTTCCTAAATCCATTACTATCAGGAACAGAACGTAGTCCAGTGGTAAAGCGCTCGTCTGGTGTGTGGTTGGCCATGGGTTTGATCCCTGTCGGTGGGCCCATTGGATTATTTCTCATTCCAGCCAGTACACTACGACTGGTATATCAAAGGCCGTGGTATGTGCTATCCTGTGGGATGGTGCATATAAAATATCCCTTGCTGCTGATCGTAAAAAAGTAGCCCATGAAGTGGCGACAGCGGGTTTCCTCTCTCAATATCTGTGTGGTCTTTAACCATATGTCCAACGCCATATAACCATAAATAAAATGTGTTGAGTGCATCGTTAAATAAAACATTTTCTTCCTTCCATTACTATCAGCCTTTAGTTTGATTCTTTTTGATTTCACTTGTAACATTAAGCTAACATGTTAATGACTGAAACAAAAACTACAAGAAGAATCCAGACACCACTGTATGAAACTTGCTGAATGTATTTTGGACAGTGGTGTTGGCATTCTTCCTGTAGTGTTTGTACTAGTTGGAAACATATCAAATTTAATGTTATAATGTAAAACTATAAGTCTGTACCATCAGATTTAAGAAATGATATACAATGATGTAACAACCTTGTCTGAAATAAAAAATTTAAAGTATATAATTATATATATAACAGCAGGGCCAGAGGACACTTACTTTCTGTCTGTCTGTCTTTCTTTGTCTCTGTTTTTCACTTTCTGTCTCTCTCTTTCTCCCTGTCTTTCTTGCTTAGTCTCTTTTTGTCTGTCTCTCTGTCCATCTCTCCCTGTCCATCTCTCTCCCCACTGTTTCTTTCTCACTCTCACTCTCTTTCACTCTGTCTTCCTCTCTCTCTCTCTCTCTCTCTCTCTCTCTCTCTCTCTCTCTCTCTCTCTCTCTCTCTCTCTCTCTCTCTCTCTCTCTCTCTCTCTCTCTCTCTCTCTCAGACTGTTACACACCCAGTAACCTCTCATTAAACAATGTGCTGGGCTAAACATTTTCACTGGGATGTTATGTTTAAAAAAATATTCCATAATTGTGGTCATCAAGCCACCAGCCCAGTCTGCAGTGATTCTGAGAAGAACCTGAGGCTACTACTGACAGCTCACTGACAAGTCAACAATAAAGTGTTGTGATATCACTTAAACCCTGCACTGGAGATTATCCTCCACCTCTAATTAATCAGGCTTGGCTAATCCCAGGATCAAACAGGCTGCAATCAGAAAAAACATGGCCGCTGTTTTGACTGCTGATCTGCAAGGGCAGGTAACTTCGACCACTGTTAGGCTAACACCAGGCTGGGCTTGATGCTGTGTGTTGTCTTAGCAAATGAAGGAGAAGATTATGCCACCTTGCAGCAGACCAGTAATAGCTGGGCTTGAGTGGTCTTTTATTTCTCTTGATTTCTAGCTTCTTGTCTGGGCTTTTTTTTCTTCTTTTAATTGCTTGTTCTCCCCCTTCCCAAATTGCCTGAAATATGACAGAGAAATCTCTGTATAACATAAGTTTGAGTAGGTTGTTAAGAGTGGGCTTATATCAGATAGCGGGTGACCACAGTTTATCCACTTTTCCGTGTGAACCACAACAGATAACATTTAAAATATTGCTTACCTCTGTATACCACTTCGCTAGCACCAGCACTGTCATGTCAGTTCGCCATCCGTACAGTCCCACTTCAAGTACACCGGGCTTTATTCCATGTACACCCATTCCTCAACAACTCTTGGATCCCATTCCTCAAAGAGTTCCTGATTTGATAGCTCAAAGAATGCCCGATTCGGTTCCTCAAAGAATTCCCGATTCAGTTCCTCAAAGACTTTTGGATCCTATTCCTCAAAGAGTTCCTGATTCGCTGCCGATGACAAAGACTGGATCGAGAAATGAGACGAAGTTGTCGTCACCAAGTTCGAACAGTTACGCTGACTTTTCTAAATATCTGTCTGCTGTTTCGCCGGTAAACCCACTGCCTCGCGGCAGTCCGCTACAGAGTCCCAGCAGTGCGTTCAGTTGCTATGGCAGCCCGATGGGTTATCTCAGTCGACTACAGAGTCACCCGATGTTCCACGATCTACAGGTTCTGCTGTCTCAAGAATGTCAACATCTACAGGTATGTTTTTTTCAGTCTTTTAATAGTCTGTTTTGTTTAACGACACCACTAGAGCACATTTATTTCTTAATCATCAGCTGTTGGGCTATATTAGCTAAGTGCTTATTTTTACACAAAATGGCTAAAACAAATTGGCTTTGGCTGATAAAATATTTCTTAAATTAACCACATTTTAAGGATTGTCAAGGGAATACTCTACATTTCTGAAAATTGGCTAAACCAAAATGTGTTCCAATGTAAGTCCTGATTGATATTTAAGAATTGTTCGTAATTTTTTTTTTTTATTGGTGTGATATTAAAAACACCAGGATGATCAAAAACACTTCAAATATATGGATATGGATAATTTAAACCATAAAATCTAAGTAAAGTATTATTTCAGTTATCAAAAATGGCTCTAATAATACAAAATATGCCTTAGTATTTAAAAACTAGGTCATGTCCCTTTAAACGTAATTGTTCTCCAGTTTAGATGATGGAATTTATGTACTTGTAAATATGCTGGAGTCATGGTTTGTTTTAAAGTACATGAAGAAAAAATATATTAAATATAAATAGATGTTAAATGAAAAATTAGCAAAATGTAGCCCTGGACCTCGTTTCACGAAGCGATCTTAGATCATAAGATAGTTATGCACTTAAGATGATCTTAGGGCTGAGATCGCTTTGTGGAACAGGGCCCTGATCTATCCTGGTTTATTGTAGAACTTTCACCTACAAACATCTTTAATCATACGCAGAAAAATATAGTCCACATTATGCAACGGCATACAAATGTAACAACTTACCTATAAATATAAAGTTGAAAATATTAATTTGTTTAAATATTTTTGAAACAATGATACAACGTTAAATGGCAAACAGAATTTTGAAACATGAGTTATGACATCAATCGTTGTAAAACATGGGTTATGACGTCACACGTATGTAGAAATCGTCTAGCCCTTGGGTCAGACAAATTTGTCTAACCCTCGGGTCAGACAGATTTATCTAGCCCTAGGGTCAGACAGATTTTTCTAGCACCATGCAAAAGCTGGATAACCCTGTCCAGCAGGCAAGAAAACTTAAGCATCCACGCATTCGTTCCACCGACAGATTGTTCAGGCACTTGTTTATTGTTTTAAATATGAATTTACCATTTCTGTATTTTTACTAATTAAAATGCAGTGAAAATATGTCATTTTATTGAATATCATGTTTATAGTTTCTGTTATCTCAGGGCTTCTAGTATTTTTTATAAAATCTACTACTAGTACTAGCCATGAGATAGTGAATTTTAAAATTTACTAACCACAATTAATAATCCACTAGCCCTAGTTAATATAATTTTACTAATAGTAATACTGTCATCTAAAGAGGAGATACAGCTTAAAAAAATACTAAAATTGGGGCATGAGGGTGGGGGCAGGATATTCATATTTACAAAATGTTCTTAAACAGCATTTGACAACTTTTTTTCACTAGCCGTCGGGCATGGCAATAGTAGTTATATACTAACCCAACATTGAATATCACTAGCCATGGGACTGGGGCTACCATATCTAGAATCCCTGTCTGATCTATATACATTTGTAGGGACAGTTAAACAAATTACCAAAAGCTCTAGGAGGGAGGGGGATTACACATTTCATTATGAAATGTTATGGGGGAGGGAGAGTGTTATTTGTCAAGAGTTAAGTAAAGTTTTTAAAGCATATGACTGAATTATTTGTATTTTTAAAATCCCACCCAAACCCCACTCAAACCCCCACCCACTCCCAAAAAACCAAAACAACCCCCAATTTTTTTTTTTCTCTCCAAAAAAAAAACATGTAGAAATATGACCACTTTGGTTTCCCAAGGACATATGCAGAATCAATTATCATCAATATATACCATCAATATATACCATCTAAAAAATTAATGTACATACCAGTTTAATTTATTAAAATCCAATGTGAACAGACAAAAATGATTTCTAATAAAAACCACCATTTTGACACTGGTACTCAAAGATTTGTTAGGCCTACTGTTGGCATAATGCACAAACAGTAACCAGTTTAGTACACCAAATAAGTTTCCATTGCTGATAATGTTAACATTTTGCAATAAAACTTACCAGTATCTAAAACTATATCGATCTACTCGTGCAGTAAAAATAAAAAGTACCTTGCATCTTATTTACATACATATACATGTACCTAAAAAAAAAAAAAAATGTTGTCATATAGCATTGAGGAGAATTAAATAATGTGTTTATTAGCAACCACCAATTTTGCAGAACTTGCCCTATACTGGTTTCAACCTCTTGTGTAGGTGCATAACAAATTTGTAATAATAGGATCTATCACCGTTGTGAGGTACAGACAAAGCAATTCCAACCTGAGTTTCTCTCCCCCCCCCCCCCCCCCCCCCCCCCCCCCCCCATGTCTACTTGGAGGAAGATTGGTGATTGAGGGGTATCTGTCACAGTCACAAGCTGTATCAGTCAGTGATCAGGCTCATTTATCCAAGGCTTCTAGAATATGGTAGCCTCACTCCTGTAGCTAGTGATATGCAGTGTTGGGCTAGTAAATAACTATTATAACTAGCCTGACGGCTAGTGGGGGAAAAAAAAAAAACCATGTCAAATACTGCATTTACATATTTTGTAAATATGAATATCCTGCCCCCTCTTTCCACCCATAATCTAAGGATTTTTAAGCTCTATCTCCCTCTTTAGGTGACATCTGTTTATTACTATTAGTAAAATTGTATTTATTTAAAGTAGGGCTAGTGAATCTTTAATCATTAATAGTACATTTTAAAATCATAGTGGATTTTAATAAAATTCTAGCCTTGATTTATTACCATTATGAGCAGCAGCAGCATTGTTCATCATCTTCATCATGATCATCAGAATCTGCAGCAGTAGCAGCAGCATCATCATTATCTATATCAATGACCACCTCAGTGCCATGCCTGAATTGGCGAGTGGCTGAGTACCAAGTGTTCCCTTATTTATTTTTCTCAATATGCATGTATTCATTCTTGATTAGATTTTCCTATGGGTGTATTGCACATTATTCTTATTCACTAATGATCTACGTTTGTTTGTTTGCAGGTTCCCGCCAGTCTGATCACAACCCACTGGAATGCGAGTTTCCCGTCCACCACCACGCCTGTCGGTAACACGGCCCACGAGGTGATCCGGCACCACATCGACCTGCAGGACTCCTTCCTCCGTCTCCATGCCAACCCGGCGTGCCGCGCCTCCAGTCTCCAGCTCGAGAACCTGTACTGCTGTGAGGTGGGGCGCATCGAGATGGGGCGCTACCAGGCTCTGTGCTCGGGCCAGGGGAGACAGTCAGTGAACATTTTCTACGACGAGGAGAGGGTCAGGCTAGCGTGTAGGACCCGAGACAAGATGGAGCAGATTTCGCCGTTAAGTGCGAGGTCTGTTACGAGTGTTGCTGGAGGAAGGTTGGCAATGGGGATGGATCTGTCAGAGTCACGAGGTGGACCTGTCAGTGATCAGGCTCATTTATCAGCAGCAGCAACATCTTCATCATCAGCAGCAGCAGTAGCATCATTCACATCTTCATCATCATTGGCCACCTCAACAACAACAGCTCCTGTTCAACTGACATCAGCAAAATCATCATCATCCTTGGCCACCTCCTCTACAGCACCAGTCCAGTTGACTTCTTCAACAACAGCAGCAGCAGCTTCAGCATCATCAACATCTTCACCATTCCCACCTGGAGCTCCTGTTCAACTGATATCAACCTCAACATCAGGCCCAGTTTTAGAATCACCTTCCATCTCTGATTTTGCTTCTGGAGATCAGTTTGTTGTCACCCACACAAAAATACCTTCATCTTTAAGCATCACCTCATCCTCGAGCATCAGCTCATTCTCCTCTCACCTGTCCGGCCATGCTGCAGCTGTTTCTAGTTCGGTCATCACGTCCACTTCAAGTCCATCAGCGAACAAGAACTCTTCCAGGATGTCCTTTAAGATTGAGGATTTTTTAGATGTCAGTGGATCCTCATCATCTCCAGATGCAGAAAGAGAGTCTGTTGAAGCTGATGATTCAGAGAGTCAGGGATCAGCTGAAGATACGAGTCCTGTACAAAATACTTCAACTTCCAGCACAGACGTGAAAATATCTTGTAATGGGATCAGTTCCATGTCTAACACTTCTGCTTCCAGTGATGGTATGAGCACACTCTGTAATGACATCAGTCCAACATCTTCAGCTTTCAGCATTGACAGAGAAACATCCCATGATGGCATCAGTCCTGTGTTGAACACTTCATCTTCCAGCGTTGGCATGAAAATACCCTGTAACAACATCAGCCCTACGATTTCAACTTTCAGCATTGCTATGAAAACACCCTCCGACAACATCAGTCCCGTACTGAATACCTCAGCTTCCAACATCGTTATGAAAACGTCGTGTAACGACACAAGTCCAGTCTCGGACTTCCTTTCGCCCGGAGACGACAGCCGAGGTCTGATGATGTTCACCCCGCCGATGATGCTGACCCCGCACGAGCAGACGCGACAGCAACGCCTGAACACGACACGGGTCCTCACCGACTGGTATGACACTCACGTGCGCTACCCCTACCCATCGGATCACGACGTCTCCGTCCTCTGTGACCTCACCGACATCAAACCGTCGCAGGTGCGCAAGTGGCTGGCCAACAAACGTGTGCGCTCGTTCAACACCCTGTCTATCACCGGCAACGACCATCCAATCAAATACAAGTACCAGAACAAAGAAGGAGCTGGAGTCACGATGATGCAGGCTCCGACGCGCAGACCGCAGTACAAGGTGTTGAATAACGACGCGAAGAGGATCCTAGCCGATTGGTTCGACGATCACGTGCTCAACCCTTACCCAACGGAGGAGGAGAAGGAGGAGTTGTCTCGCCGTGCTGAGATCTCCGTCAGTCAGGTCAAGTCGTGGTTTGCCAACAAGCGCAGTCGCACGAACAACACCCGTAGACAGATCCCGAATTACTTCATCAAGAAGTACCCCAACTGCACGCCCATGGTACAGATGGTGGTGGACCAGCGCCAACAGAGGAAACAGGCCAGTCAGTTCGATAAGATCAGAGTTTCGTTGTTTTCATCTTAGATTTGGTGGTGTGTCTCTTCGAACATTGGTGCTAGAAACAGTTAAATTATAGACCTCCGTTAAAAAATATTTGTTTATGAAGGAACATTCGTAATCTGTTTTGTGTGAAGCAGGAATATATATACAGAAAGAGACATGTTCAGGCAGTGACTTGTTTATCATTAATCATGTGGTCTAGACTAAGTGTACAAATTGAAAATAAATATTGGGTGGGGTTTTCCCTACAGGTTTGTTACATAAATAGAACACTGTTACACACCCAGAATATTGTTACAGTTGTAGAACATGGTTGCACTTGCAGAAGACTCAGAGAACATTGTTACCCTTGGAGAACATTGTTATGCTTGAGAAATACATGTATTATGGACTTTTGAAAACAATTGATTCCATTTTTTTCTTTTATATATTGGTGAGAACGAAAAACTTTTACAAGGATTATTATTACTGTTAATATGTTTTAGAATTTTTTCGTTTTCATTGACAAATGATTACACATTTTATAACCATCAGACAGAACCTTCTCTTAGCAGTTGTTTTAGTATTGTTTGTTAAATTATTGTTGTGTACAGTATTGTTAGTGTTTTGAAATTTTGTATATAATATATATTCATATTGTATGTATATAAATAAATACAATTTACATAAAAATATATCAAATTGCTTTAGTTGTTGAGTTGTTGGTTCGGTGTTATAAAGAGTTAGTTTGTCCAATAACACCACTAGAGTCAGTTTATCATCCATTAAAGGCTTTTGTGGGAGATATCGCTGGCACTGTGGTTTGCGATATTCTCTTACGATATTCTCCTAGGAGATATCGCTTCTTTTTGTTACGTCACTGTGTTTGTTTCAGCATTAAACCTATCATTAGTGACATCACGCCACTGTCGTTCTGCTAGTTAACGAGTCTACAGCTGCCAAATATAGTGACATTCAACGAGTCTACAGCTGCCAAATATAGTGACATTCAACGAGTCTACAGCTGCCAAATATAGTGACATTCAACGAGTCTACAGCTGCCAAATATAGTGACATTCAACGAGTCTACAGCTGCCAAATATAGTGACATTCAACGAGTCTACAGCTGCCAAATATAGTGACATTCAACGAGTCTACAGCTGCCAAATATAGTGACATTCAACGAGTCTACAGCTGCCAAATATAGTGACATTCAACGAGTCTACAGCTGCCAAATATAGTGACATTCAACCCACATAACTGACATTGTTTACAGTTGTCGCAAATTAAAGGAATGATAATGGATGATAAAAAGAATACACCCCTAGTGTCTTGTGATATCATAATTTACCAGAACGACGCACTGAACAGATTTTTATCAACTGATTGGGCATTTTCTCGTTCCATCCAGTGCACCACAGCTGGACAAAGTCTGTGGTATGTGCTTTACTGTCTGTGGGAAAGTGGTTATGAAAGATCCCTTGCTGCTAATGAAAGAATGTAGTGGGTTTTCTTACGAGTCAGAATTATCAAATGTTTGACATCCAACAGCCGCTGATTAATTAATCAGTGTGCTCTAGTGGTGTCGTTAAACAAAACAAACTTTAAAAACTTGATTAGTGTTATTTTTAGTCAGTTGAAAATTGATCTGCAACTGCTGTTCAGTGTTTTTTTAATTTGTTTAGCTAGCGATCTCTGAAACTTGCATTGCAAATCGCGATGCAATACTGAGCAAATTGTTCCCTGTTAATGGTGAGTTTCTTCTCCCACTCTCCAGACCATGTGTCGCACTTACACTTGAGGTGTCATCAGCACTGTTATTTTTTCACTTTGTTTATTTGTCTTTTTATGTTTCTTTCAGAAATATTTGCAAGCTTCTGATTTTCTGCAGAATGTTGTTTATATAAACCTGACTTCTTCGGAAGAGGATAAGGTTAGTTAATGCAGTAGTCATAATCAAAAATCAAAATTATGCTCAGGCTTCTGAAAATCACGAGAGCAATTATTTCATTCATAAATCGCTTGGGTAAATCTAATTTAGCATGACCTATTTTTCGTCTGTGCGTTAAATTTAGGACATCAAAGACATGGATATAATTGGTTATACAAAAAGGAAATGGATATTCTGAATTTATTTTTTGCACAGCCGACAAATGGGTTACGTAAATTTTCAATTCACAATAGGGTCTCCACGGGTACTCTGGCACGGGTCGAGTCTAGCAAGACTCTAGTCCGTTCACAGGACTCGAGTACCCGTACAAGGTGGAATACAATGAGCAACTATAATACAATGGACAACGTAGGACATTAATTTCAGCAGTAGATAATCAACGGTATTAAGTTACACAATAATTATATGATCATGCGCTATGTTCTCTTTTTAAACTGACCATCCTTCCATCACAACACTTCTAAATGCAATACAATGGCATGATTTGGCATCCATGTTCAGCTCAGGAATTAAGATGCATAATTCTAGTATTTTACTTTATTCCTTAATCTCATCATCATCTAGCATAAGTGTCGAGTGCTCGGGTCCGGGTCAAGTTTGACCTTCGAGTACTCGAGTCCAATATTAGCCTGATGCATTTGGGTTCATTTTATTATTTGATTAATATTTTGTGTTATTACCCATATGGGCTCAAATATACGGGGTTATATTATGTTTATCTCTGCACAGTGTGCAGATTGTTTCTACAGCTACTGATTGGCTGGCTTAAAAATCACAACGTTTGGTTGGTTGCTTGCCATGGCCGGAACTTCACTTTCATTCATATAATGTTTCTATTCATGAGTCGGATTACACATACGCTATACAATCTACAAAGATTTTTCAAAAACAAATGGACTCATTTGTATCGTAAACATGAAATGGTATATTTTCATAAGTAGCGGCTTTAGTAATATATAAAAATAATTATTTTCAAATGCAAATACAGTTGTATTCTTTTGTACTGTAAACATTTGGCTGTGAAAAGAACGCCATTATGCTATGACGTCACTTACATTACATCATGTATTGCGCGTAAGATTATATGACGTAATGGCTGATGGCTTTGTTGTAGACTGCAGAGGAATTGTTACATTAAAAATCAGTTAAAATTGACAATGAGTAATAAAGAGAATAACGGTAACCAACTCATTCACTCGGGACAGATAATTCGTAACTACTTGTAGCTCGTTAGTTATTCTCTAAATACAGTGAAACCCCTCTAAACCGGACCAAGACAGATGTCCGGTTTTAAGAGGGATCCAGTTTAGAGAGGTTGAGTTCTGTCCTGGTTTCTGTAAAATGTCTGGTGTTTGAGGGAATGTCCGGTTTTAAGAGGGTCCAGTGTTGAGAGGTTTCACTGTAATAGGTATATTACCGTGATATTTGGACAAGCTAGCATATGTCACGTTAAGTTAACTACATTTATTGTCTTTGATGGATGACATATCTAATTGTAGTCATAAATAGACAATAACTTATGAGTTACAAGGAATTATGGATTATCTGTCCCCCAAGTGAAATTAATCTTGTCAGTCACAAGCTTTAGCGAGTGACTGACAACATTAATTTCATGATGGACAGATAATCCGTAATTCAGAGTATCAAGTGGGTTATTGTATTTATCACCCACAGTGTAAATAGTTTAGAAGCTTATACAAGATGTGAAAGTCTGAGGAAACTGATGACGTCATGAAAGAAAAGAAAGCCAGTGACGTCACCAAACTAACTTCATGACGTCAGCAGGGAATATGTTTTGTATCTTTCTCTAGGGAAACATACAAAACATATATTCACACGCATCTCACTGCCCATATGGGTAATAAATTACTACATTGATGTATGGAACATCCAAATTGCATAGTTTCACTGACGACATATCGCACAAATTTAACATGTGCAAAACATTGCTTATCATGACATATATTTGATATATCCCTAGCAAATGTTGATTAACTAGGATATGTGTGCATGTATATGTATAATTTATTAATTATGGCTCATTTCTTTTGTTTCTGTTTGTCAGATAAATCGCTACAGCACGCTAGCCTCTCTGTATTCTCAGATTGGCTTTCAGCGGAAAGCGTCATTTTTCAAGAGGGTTGCCGCCATGCAGTGTGTCACCCACGGAACCTCCACTGGATGGCACCAGTGTTACTATCTGCTACTGCAGGCGTTAGGTGGATACAACCTGTCTTTTGATATAAAAGAGTTTATTAAAGGTAAACATTGTTACAATCTATTACTATATAGTTTTAGGCAGATCCAACTTATCTTTTCATATAAAGGAGTTTATCAAAGGTAAACATTGTTACTATCTATTACTATACTCTTCAAAAAAAGAAACGCAAAAGGGTACAAATGGGTTATAACTCCGATTTTATGTTTCCTACCGGTTCATGCTTTGTGAATATAAGGTCATTGCATGTCCCAAACACATTCCCACGGTTACATTCGATAAAACGCAGCTACTGTACAATAAAGTTCCAAAATGTGAATATTCGCAAAAACGCAGCCACGTGCAAACCATGTCACCACTGCACGTGCGTTGTCTGCACGTGCAACATGAACACCGACAGTATAAAAGTGCAGGGTGTTCGCTTGCCTGGCCTCTGTATCTGGCCGACAGTTGACAATCCAGGACATGCCACGTCTCAGTGAACCACAGAGAAACAATGCCATCGGCCGACTAGACGCAGGCGAATCCAGAACGGCCGTTGCCAGGGCATTCCATGTGTCCCCAAGCACCATCTCCAGACTGTGGGACCGTTACCAGCAACATGGATCAACACGTGGCCTCCCTAGATCCGGTTGACCACGGGTCACTACCCCCGGGCAGGACCGCTACATCCGGGTACGCCACCTTCGGGAACGATTGACTACTGCCACCTCCACAGCCGCAGCAATACCAGGTTTGTGCAGGATATCCGACCAGACCGTACGGAACCGCCTACGTGAGGTAGGAATTCGTGCCAGACGTCCAGTTCGAGGTGTCATCTTAACACCACAACACCGTCGACTCCGACTGCAGTGGTGCCAGATTCATCGACAATGGCCTCAACTGCGATGGAGACAGGTGTGGTTCAGTGACCAGTCCCGATTTCTGCTCCGACGTCATGATGGAAGATGTCGCGTGTATAGGCGTCGTGGTGAACGTTATGCGGCAAACTGCGTGCAGGAAGTGGACAGATTCGGCGGGGGTAGTGTCATGGTGTGGGCAGCCATCTCACACACTGGCAGAACTGACCTGGTCCACGTGCAGGGCAACCTGAATGCACAGGGCTACATTGACCAGATCCTCCGGCCACACATCGTTCCAGTTATGGCCAACGCCAACGCAGTGTTCCAACATGACAACGCCAGGCCTCACACAGCATGTCTTACAGCGGCTTTCCTACAGAACAACAACATTAATGTCCTTCCTTGGCCATCGATATCACCGGATTTGAACCCAATTGAGCATCTATGGGACGAGTTGGACCGACAGCGACAACCACAGCCCCAGACCCTGCCCGAGCTGGCAGCAGCCTTGCAGGCCGAGTGGGCCACCATTCCCCGGGATGTCATCCGTACTCTGGTTGCTTCAATGGGCAGGCGGTGCCAGGCAGTTGTCAACACACGCGGAGGCCACACCCGGTATTGACTCCAGATGACCTTGACCTAGGTGGTGTGTCCTATCACTTACTCACAATGGACTAGAGTGAATTGTGAACAATCCTGCAACATTTGGTAATTATCGGACTCACCATTCAATAATTAAATCAATTCTCCAAATGTTACGACAATGTGGTTTTGCGTTTCTTCTTTTGAAGAGTATATATAGATTTTAGGCAGATCCAACTTATCTTTTCATATAAAAGAGTATCAAAGGTAAACATTGTTACTATCTATTACTATATAGATTTTAGGCAGATCCAACTTATCTTTTCATATAAAGGAGTTTATCAAAGGTAAACATGGTTACTATCTATTACTATATAGATTTTAGGCAGATCCAACTTATCTTTTCATATAAAGGAGTTTATCAAAGGTAAACATTGTTACTATCTATTACTATATAGATTTTAGGCAGATCCAACTTATCTTTTCATATAAAAGAGTTTGTCAAAGGTAAACATTGTTACTATCTATTACTATATAGATTTTAGGCAGATCCAACTTATCTTTTCATATAAAAAGAGTTTATCAAAGGTAAACATCGTTACTATCTATTACTATATAGATTTTAGGCAGATCCAACTTATCTTTTCATATAAAGGAGTTTATCAAAGGTAAACATTGTTACTATCTATTACTATATAGATTTTAGGCAGATCCAACTTATCTTTTCATATAAAAGAGTTTGTCAAAGGTAAACATTGTTACTATCTATTACTATATAGATTTTAGGCAGATCCAACTTATCTTTTCATATAAAAAGAGTTTATCAAAGGTAAACATCGTTACTATCTATTACTATATAGATTTTAGGCAGATCCAACTTATCTTTTCATATAATTGTTTTAAAATGTATCCAATTCTCTTTCATTTATTAGATGTGTTTTCAAACATCTCATATGATAAATGGTATCTAACGGCCACTCATAGATGTAGTATTCTCTCTATAGGTAGAACTAAACCAAATAACTTTCGGCTGGGTCAAGGTGTAAGGTGCACCCAACTTTTGATAAAGCAGTTAATACCACAAGTCCTGTGAGTGTGTTGGTTGTTTCATCTGGGCAAAAAAAAATTATGCAATTTTATTTCATCTAGTACCACTGTGTCAAGTAACCTTGTGCTGCAAACATGTATGGGGTACCTGTAAAAAAAGAACTCAAATTTTGTGTGGAATATGGGTAGTCATAGACGCTACCTGTTATCTCTGAAATGAACAGCTTGACCCCCAATTTTTACTTATTCACTTTAAAGATGAGGGGTGGTAGTATTTATATCCATGCAGTGTTTCTTCCAGAAATAAATTTTTAGGTATGGCACTATGGAGTTGAATGCAACAACAGACAAAAGGGGGTATGGGGGGCCTCCCCCAGAAAGAAAATGGATTAAGTTTATGGTTTGGGTTAAGAAAAGCATACAGTAATGATAAAAAGTAATTAATTTTGTCAAAAAGTTAACTTAAGATTATAAAATCTGCCCAAAAATTTGGGTATGGCACCATACCCGTTTTACCCTCTGGCAAAACCCCTGCCGTGGTGTATATATCGATTGATATGCTGCAGGTAGACGTTTTAGCCACATATGTTACTATTGTCGTCTATGGATTTGGTATATACCATTCAAGGAGTTTGTCAATGAGAGGTCTCTTATTATTTAAATGTGTTGTTTTTTTGTTTCCAGATCATGCAAATGGCTGGCCTGTTTTGCAGTTTAGAGTCTTGCATGAGTTAGTGTACTCTGCGCGTCGCATGGGCAACCCACAGTTAGCCGTCAGGTGAGTGAGTCGAAACTTGTTGTACTTTAGGGCGGGATTTACCTCAGTCAGTTGGAAAAAAAGAAAGCAAAAAAGTGTGTTTTGTTTAACACCACTAGAGTGCATTCATTAAAAAAAAAAAAAAAAATTGTTTTGTTTAACGACACCACTAGCGCACATTGATTAAAAAAAATAAAGAAAAAAGTTTGTTTTGTTTAACGACACCACTAGAGCACATTGATTATTAATCATCGGCTATGCCATATAACCGTAAATAAAATTTGTTGAGTGCATCATTAAATAAAACATTTGTTTGTTTCTTTTTTTTCTTATTGCAATTTTTTTTTTTTTTTTTTTTTTTTTTTCTGTAGACACATGACGTTTCTCCTGCACACTATGTACCAGCACCTGACGGAAGAGGAGCGTCGTGAAACCATCACAACACTGGAGGGTCTCACAGCCAGGTGTGAGGGAACGTGTCACTCACTGGCACTGGAAAACGGAATGATCCTACCCCCGGTGGCACTCACACGTCTTCCTTCTGTAAAGTAAGTCAGAGATTTAGATCTCCGATATTAGTGTTGGAAAACACGTCTTCCTTCTGTAAAGTAAGTCAAGATTTAGATCTCAGATAGTAGTGTTGGAAAAGACGTAATCCTTCAGTAAAGGAAGTCAGAGATTTAGATCTCCGATATTAGTGTTGGAAAAGACGTAATCCTTCAGTAAAGGAAGTCAGAGATTTAGATCTCCGATATTAGTGTTGGAAAATGCATCTTCCTTCTGTAAAGTAAGTCAGAGATTTAGATCTCAGATAGTAGTGTTGGAAAACGCATCTTCCTTCTGTAAAGTAAGTCAGAGATTTAGATCTCAGATATTAGTGTTGGAAAACGCATCTTCCTTCTGTAAAGTAAGTCAGAGATTTAGATCTCAGATATTAGTGTTGGAAAACGCATCTTCCTTCTGTAAAGTAAGTCAGAGATTTAGATCTCAGATAGTAGTGTTGGAAAACGCATCTTCCTTCTGTAAAGTAAGTCAGAGATTTAGATCTCAGATATTAGTGTTGGAAAACGCGTCTTCCTTCTGTAAAGTAAGTCAGAGATTTAGATCTCAGATAGTAGTGTTGGAAAACACGTCTTCCTTCTGTAAAGTAAGTCAGAGATTTAGATCTCAGATATTAGTGTTGGACAACGCATCTTCCTTCTGTAAAGTAAGTCAGAGATTTAGATCTCAGATATTAGTGTTGGACAACGCATCTTCCTTCTGTAAAGTAAGTCGGAGATTTAGATCTCAGATATTAGTGTTGGACAACGCATCTTCCTTCTGTAAAGTAAGTCAGAGATTTAGATCTCAGATATTAGTGTTGGACAACGCATCTTCCTTCTGTAAAGTAAGTCAGAGATTTAGATCTCAGATATTAGTGTTGGACAACGCATCTTCCTTCTGTAAAGTAAGTCAGAGATTTAGATCTCAGATATTAGTGTTGGACAACGCATCTTCCTTCTGTAAAGTAAGTCAGAGATTTAGATCTCAGATATTAGTGTTGGAAAACGCATCTTCCTTCTGTAAAGTAAGTCAGAGATTTAGATCTCAGATATTAGTGTTGGACAACGCATCTTCCTTCTGTAAAGTAAGTCAGAGATTTAGATCTCAGATATTAGTGTTGGAAAACGCATCTTCCTTCTGTAAAGTAAGTCAGAGATTTAGATCTCAGATATTAGTGTTGGACAACGCATCTTCCTTCTGTAAAGTAAGTCAGAGATTTAGATCTCAGATAGTAGTGTTGGACAACGCATCTTCCTTCTGTAAAGTAAGTCAGAGATTTAGATCTCAGATAGTAGTGTTGGAAAACGCATCTTCCTTCTGTAAAGTAAGTCAGAGATTTAGATCTCAGATAGGGTAACACACCCCACGGCTTTTGATATACCAGTCGTGGTGCACTGGCTTTAGCGAGAAATAGCCTGATGGGCCTACCAATGGGGATCGATCTCAGACTGACCACACATTAAGCCGAAAAATAATTTTAATTGCACACATCTGCAGGGATTTCTACACACCTGGGCTGAGTGGTCGGAGGCGTCTGTTTCTATATCTGGCCAGTGGTGTAGCAAGGGGGGCACAGGGACAATGCCCCCCCCCCCCCCCAGTCAAAACTTTTTTCTTTTTTACTGTATTAAATTTTATAAAGTCATACATACATACATACATACATACATTGTGTGGGTTGCCTCCCTCACCCCAATAGTGGGTTGCCACACCCCCCCCCCCCCCCCCCCCCCCCAATATAAAATCCTTGCTACGCCAGTGTATCTGTCCCTTCATTAATGCTGTGGAGTGTTTGCTATGTTCTGTGGTTTCTTGTGTTTCAGGTTTTTCAAGGTGGTGGCGCCGGCGCCTCACCTGCAGCCCGTCAAGATTAACTGTGATACGACCTCCAAGCATGAAATCTTCATCTACACTCCGCTCTTTCTCGGCGAGGAGAAGAGCAGCGATTCACCAGAACTCGGTAAAAATAAATACATATAGCTTTTTGTCTCACCTTTATCAACAGGGCTTCTAGATTATGGTAGCCCCACTCCCATGGCTAGTGATATTCAATGTTGGACTACAGTACTGTCAGAAATAGAATAAAAATGATTTTCGTCAATCATTTCTTACATATTAAACAGACATGTAAATATTTTTTAAATATCTATTTAATGATGGTCTAGCTAATTTAGCATTTACTTGTTTGGGCTCTCATTGATATACAAGGTGGTGTTTACTCTTGAAATTAAAAGAAATATGTCAATAAACAGGTGATTTGTGTACTTTATTGGGACCGTTGCCCACGACAGGTGTGCACAAAAACAGCTTGCTCTGAATGTACACGTTAATCCCTATACCATACCATACCATATAAAAGATGCCTTGCTGCATTATGAAAAATGTAGCAGAATTACCAAATGTTTGACATCCAACAGCCGATGATTAATTAATCAATGTGCTCAAGTGGTGTCTTTAAACAAAACAAACTTTAAACTTTAGAAAGGCAACATATACGTAGAGGATTAGTCACAAGTATTTTTTAATATGGAAAATATCAACAGTCTACATTAAGCAGTGTTTGTTGAGACATTGCCGAGACAAATACTGATTAGCTAGACGAGGTTGATATTTTGTATATTATAAAAACACGAGTATAAAATTCTATTTATCCTATAACACCTCTAAAATAACATTTTCATTTGATATTTAGTAAATCACAATACTAAAGTTGCCTCTTATAAAAACAAATTGTTTAAAATGGCTACTTTTTATAATTTTCAAGGAAATATTCTACATATATTTGAAAACTGACTAAAACTAAATCCTTTCCAGTGTGAGCGCTGACTGTCACATAAAGTTAGGAGAATCCTAATGGATTTTTACTTAATTTGTCAAATTAATGAGGCCAGTCTAAAAATGTATAGAGCTGACTTAAAGGCATATTGTCACAGACCACTGACCTATTAAATGGCCTAACAAAGTATTACCTGAACAAAAATAATTCAATTTGTCCCTAAATGTACTTTATTCAGCCATCTTCATAACCACCATACTCCATTTATTAATGATATTTTGTAAAAATAATTGAATAATGGCAATGATCCACAATTCAAAAACTAAAATTGCTGAGAGAGTTGGCATGGATTTCACTCCATCTTGGTTCAGTTAAGGTGATGCGATAGCTTGATTTGGTTTCCAACAATTAATGTAATTTTTATTTATTATCCATTTATAGAGGAATAAGGTCCTTAAATCTGTGACAGTATGCCTTTAAAAAAAACCTCGAAATCAACTATAGGCCTACAATGTGTATTTCTTAAAATATATAAACCAACTATGATACACTAAATTAACTGTACAATGTGTATGGTTTAAAATGTATAAACCGACTATGATACACTAAATTAACTGTAAAATGTGTATGCCTTAAAATGTATACAACTGACTAAAACACTCTAAATTGATTTTTTGTTTTTTGTTTCAGATTTCCAGTGGGTGGAGGGGGACACGTGCGAGGTCCAGATCCAAGTTTTGAATCCACTGAAAGACGAACTCAAGATACAGTACATTGTAAGACTCTGTTACAGTTAATTACACGAGATACAGTACATTGTAAGACTCCGTTACAGTTACAGTTAATTACTCGAGATACAGTACATTGTAAGACTCGGTTACAGTTAATTACTCAAGATACAGTACATTGTAAGACTCAGTTACAGTTAATTACTCAAGATACAGTGCATTGTTAGACTCGGTTACAGTTAATTACACCAGATACAGTACATTGTAAGACTCCATTACAGTTAATTAATCGAGATACAGGACATTGTAAGACTCGGTTACAGTTAATTACTTAAGATACAGTACATTGTAAGACTCGGTTACAGTTAATTACTCAAGATACAGTACATTGTAAGACTCGGTTACAATTAATTACTCGAGATACAGTACATTGTAAGACTCTGTTACAGTTAATTACTCAAGATACAGTGCATTGTTAGACTCGGTTACAGTTAATTACTCAAGATACAGTGCATTGTTAGACTCGGTTACAGTTAATTACTCGAGATACAGTACATTGTAAGACTCCATTACAGTTAATTAATCGAGATACAGGACATTGTAAGACTCGGTTACAGTTAATTACTCAAGATACAGTACATTGTAAGACTGTTACAGTTAATTACTCGAGATACAGTACATTGTTAGACTCGGTTACAGTTAATTACTCCAGATACAGTACATTGTAAGACTCTGTGACAGTTAATTACTCCAGATACAGTACATTGTAAGACTCCATTACAGTTAATTACTCGAGATACAGTACATTGTAAGACTCCATTACAGTTAATTACTCGAGATACAGTACATTGTAAGACTCCGTTACAGTTAATTACTCGAGATACAGTACATTGTAAGACTCCATTACAGTTAATTACTCGAGATACAGTACATTGTAAGACTCCATTACAGTTAATTACTCGAGATACAGTACATTGTAAGACTCCATTACAGTTAATTACTCGAGATACAGTACATTGTAAGACTCTGTTACAGTTAATTACTCGAGATACAGTACATTGTAAGACTCCATTACAGTTAATTACTCGAGATACAGTACATTGTAAGACTCTGTTACAGTTAATTACTCGAGATACAGTACATTGTAAGACTCGAGATACAGTACATTGTAAGGTTACAGTTAATTACTCGAGATACAGTACATTGTAAGACTCCATTACAGTTAATTACTCGAGATACAGTACATTGTAAGACTCTGTTACAGTTAATTACTCGAGATACAGTACATTGTAAGACTCGAGATACAGTACATATTAAGACTCTGTTACAGTTAATTACTCGAGATACAGTACATTGTAAGACACTGTTACAGTTAATTACTCGAGATACAGTACATTGTAAGACTCGAGATACAGTACATATTAAGACTCTGTTACAGTTAATTACTCGAGATACAGTACATTGTAAGACTCTGTTACAGTTAATTACTCGAGATACAGTACATTGTAAGACTCTGTTACAGTTAATTACTCGAGATACAGTACATTGTAAGACACTGTTACAGTTAATTACTCGAGATACAGTACATTGTAAGACTCGAGATACAGTACATATTAAGATTCTGTTACAGTTAATTACTCGAGATACAGTACATTGTAAGACTCGAGATACAGTACATATTAAGACTCTGTTACAGTTAATTACTCGAGATACAGTACATTGTAAGACTTGGTTACAGTTAATTACTCAAGATACAGTACATTGTTAGACTCGGTTACAGTTAATTACACCAGATACAGTACATTGTAAGACTCCATTACAGTTAATTACTCGAGATACAGGACATTGTAAGACTCCATTACAGTTAATTATTCGAGATACAGGACATTGTAAGACTCGGTTACAGTTAATTACTCAAGATACAGTACATTGCAAGACTCGGTTACAGTTAATTACTCAAGATACAGTACATTGTAAGACTCTGTTACAATTAATTACTCGAGATACAGTACATTGTAAGACTCTGTTACAGTTAATTACTCAAGATACAGTGCATTGTTAGACTCGGTTACAGTTAATTACTCCAGATACAGTACATTGTAAGAGTCGATGACAGTTAATTACTCAAGATACAGTACATTGTAAGACTCGGTTACAGTTAATTACTCAAGATACAGTACATTGTAAGACTTGGTTACAGTTAATTACTCAAGATACAGTACATTGTTAGACTCGGTTACAGTTAATTACTCGAGATACAGTACATTGTAAGACTCGGTTACAGTTAATTACTCAAGATACAGTGCATTGTTAGACTCGGTTACAGTTAATTACTCCAGATACAGTACATTGTAAGACTCGGTTACAGTTAATTACTCAAGATACAGTACATTGTAAGACTCGGTTACAGTTAATTACTCAAGATACAGTACATTGTAAGACTCGGTTACAGTTAATTACTCGAGATACAGTACATTGTAAGACTCGGTTACAGTTAATTACTCTAGATACAGTGCATTGTTAGACTCGGTTACAGTTTATTACTCCAGATACAGTACATTGTAAAACTCTATTACAGTTAATTACTCGAGATACAGTACATTGTAAGACTCCGTTACAGTTAATTACTAGAGATACAACACATTGTAAGACTCGATGACAGTTAATTACTCAAGATACAGTACATTGTAAGACTCGGTTACAGTCAATTACTTGAGATACAGTACATTGTAAGACTCGGTTACAGTTCATTTAAAGTACTGGCGTCAGTTTATACAGTGTAATGTTACAGTTCATTTAGAATATTGGGGTCAGTTTATACATTGTAAGACTGTTACAGTTCATTGAGAGTGTTTTAAGTCCATTTTATACATTATAAGACATACCCAGCAATCTAGCAGGTTTCCTTGGAAGAGTACGTCTCAGAATGTTCAGATGTTAACCATTCATTCATTCCCATGCAGCCTATTGTTAATTAACAACACTCATCAACGTGCTCTAGTGGTGTCCTTAAACAAAATAAACCTTTTTAACTTTGCCAGGGTCTGCTTACGGATGGCGTGGAGATGGAACAGTTCCCTGCTAACCCGACACTCCCCCCAGAATCAGGGCCCATCCATGTCAAGCTACTAGGACAGCCAAAAGCAGCAGGACAACTTCGAATTTTAGGTAATGAAATTGAGTAATTGGAAGATAATTAAAGTTATTATGTATTGCTAAAATGTGAAAGGGATGTAATTAGGTCATCACATTAGTGAAAGGCAGACAATTGAATCATTATATTGTTATATAATATTAAGCTGTTACAACAATGGCACATGGGTAATGTCATTGTATTGACAACTTTCTCTATCTCTCGCCCTCTTGTTCTTCTTCGCTCTGCCCTCTCTCTCTCTCTCTCTCTCTCTCTCTCTCTCTCTCTCTCTCTCTCTCTCTCTCTCTCTCTCTCTCTCTCTCTCTCTCTCTCTCTCTCTCTCTCTCTCTCTCTCTCTCTCTCTCTCTCTCTCTCTCTCTCTCTCTCTCTCTCTCGATATATACAGTAGAATCTCATTGGCTCGAACACTGTCGGTGCATCAGTCTGTTCGACCTATCGGGTAGTTCGAACCATCCATTCGGCCGTTGTCGGGTGTTTCTGTACCACAAAAATCAATCGGACATTTCCATAAAACCGGCTGGGCAAGATGATCCGATTGACTCATGAGTAATGAAGTCGCCGTCAAATGTTGGATGAGATATATATTTGTAACAATTATTAATCAGCGTTAAAGAAACAAATACGATTGACAAAACTATATAATAGAGGATATATAAAACTGGAACATGACTGTCGTCGTCTTCGTCTTCATTCATAGTCGTGTCGTCGTTAGAGCTGGAACCAAACTTAGCGTGACGTAAACAATTTGCTCTTGTTTTTTGTGTCACCTGCATCAAATACACTGCGTCCAGTAATTAGTGCGATTGTGTTTCTGTCTGCTGTCGTTTGTCGTGGCTTTTCAGGTTGTTTATCACACACCTTTGTCCATGGGCTGTGTTTGACTGGTTGTGTTAGGTCACCTAACTTAGGTGGCAAAGAGATCAGCTCAATAACTTTCAGACCTCTCAGTTTAGAGTGGGCGGGACAGTTATCCACAATCATGGCTATTTTTCTACTATTAGGATGCATCCAGGTCGATGAAAAATTCCTACATAAATTATTGTTTTATATATATTTCCTCCCATAGACTTAGCTGTTCGAGCTAAATATGTTTAATTTTACAGTTCGGACCAATAAACTGGTTCGAGAGAAAGCTTCTGTTCGACCCTAGGTGTATTCGACCAATCAGCACCAAAATAAAAGGGTTTAATAGAGGGGGAAATCGGGACTTTGTTCTTGGTTCGAGAATACCGGTAGGTTCGACCGTTGGGCGTTTGAGCCAATGAGATTCTACTGTATATACAAATACATACATGCATGCATACATTCATACATACATACATACATACATACATACATACATATATATATATATATACTATTTATTATTCAGGCTATTGCACGCATGTTCTTGGTTATTATGTATTGCATAAAATGTGAAAGGGAGATAAGTAGGTTATCATATGAGTGAAAGGGAAATAATTTAGTCATCAGTGTCAGGTTAAAGTTATTATATTAACATTTAGACTACTAGATTTATTTTTGACAAAAACCATGTCGAGTGGATAAATAAATACATAAAATAAAGTTTCTATATGAATCGGTAAGTACTATTTTCGTGGGTTTTTGTAATTTTTATATTTTAGATCAGTTAATGGTGATTAAAATTAGGCAAAAATATTTTAAAAGTTGCGTTTACTTATGGGCATTTGTGGCTAGCTGTCCAGTATTTAAAAGTAAAAGGGAAATATTTTAGTCATCAATGCAAGGTTAAAGTTATGATATAATTTGGAGCAGGATTTATCTCAGTCAGTTGAGTGCTCACTTGAGGTGGTTGCGTCGCAGGATCGAACCACCTCGGTGGATCCATTCAGCTGATTCAGGTTTTTTTTGTCATTCCAACCAATGCACCACAACTGGACAAAGGCCATGGTATGTACTTTCTTGTCTGTGGGGAAAGTGCACATAAAAGATCCCTTGCTGCATATGGGAAAATGTAGCGGGTTTCCTCTGATGACTACGAGTCAGAATTACCAAATGTTTGACATCCAATAGCCGATGATTAATTAATCAATGTGCTCCAGTGGTGTTGTTAAACAAAACAAACTTCTTCTTTCTTTATTATATAATTATATATTAACCTGTTACAACAATGGCAGATGGGTAATGTCATTTCATTGACATATCTTACAATAATTTCTTTATTTAAAAAAAAACTTTTTTTATATTTTTCATTCAGGCTATTGCACGCATGTTCTTGGTGTCCGTAGCAACTGTAAACTGAAGGATCTCCGTCAGCTGGGCCACACCCACTTTGAGGTGGATGTCGTCCCGAGTCTGCCCCAGGTAACCCTCGAGTCGTCCCTGCCCAAGTCGGTCAGTTTCACGTCTGTGGGGAACAGTGCCAACGTCGTGTCCAGTGCGTCGGCATTGCTGTATGCAGGTCAAAGGTCAGTAAGGTGTTAAAATGTACTGAAGCCAAAAATGCCTTATGTAGGTAATAGATCAGTTAATGTCGGTATGCATTAATGATAAATGTCTTGCTTTATATGCAGGTCAAGGGTTAATGTGAAAATATATTGAAACAATATATTAATGACAAATGCTTAATATATGGGTCAAAGGTTAGTTAATGTGGAAATGATTTATGCGTATCAATGCTTAGCTGTTGGTGATTAGCTGATTTCTGTGTTACGTATTGCATAAAATGTGAAAGGAAGGTAATTTGATGACCAAATTAGTGATTAACTGATTTCTGTGTTAGTATTGCATATAATGTGAAAGGGAGGTAATTTGATGACAAATTAGTGATTAACTGATTTCTGTGTTATGTATTGCATAAAATGTGAAAGGGAGGTAATTTGATGACAAAATTAGCGATTAACTGATTTCTGTGTTATTTTTTTTAGCTTGGAGTGTATGACGACTCTACACAATATTAGTGATATCACAGTGGAGAAACTTGATGTGGCTCTTACCCAGAAAATTGATAATGGTAATCATTGGTTGACAATTACGGCAATTGTGTACTGATGTTCGGACATATCAGTGCAAATTGTCTGGCTTAACACCTAATTAAGGATCGTCTGTTATTAGTCCCCTACCAGTCCATCCAGAGGGGACTATAGATTTCATCTCCGTTCTTCACTCGGGGCAGGACGTAGCCCAGTGGTAAAGCATTCGCTTGATGCGCAGTCGGTCATGGGAAATGATCCCCGTTGGTGGGCCCATTGGGCTATTTCTCATTCCAGCCAGTGCACCATGACTGGTATACCAAAGGCCGTGGTATGTACTACCCTGTCTGTGGGATGGTGCATATAAAAGATTCCTTGCTGCTGATTGAAAAGAGTAGCCCATGGAGTGGTGACAGCGGGTTTCCTCTCTCAATATCTGTGTAGTCCTTAACCATATGTCTGATGCCATATATATGTAAATAAAATGTTTTGAGTGCATCGTTAAATAAAACATTTCTTTCTCATTCAAGGCTCATTAATTATTAATTTGTTTATTTGTTCGTACATTCGTTCATTTAAGTGTTAATAAATTTGCAATTTACCAAACGTGCGGATGTTTAAAATAGGTATGTGCGACCTAAGAGTTTTTTTTTAATTTTTGTTTTACAGATTTCTGTTCACGGATGTTCACGTGGTGCAAGGATAACATCAAGTCACAACTTCCGCTACAGCCAGCCAATCAGCTGTGTTTTTCTCTCTGTATCTATGGTTTCAGTGACTTCCTGTCACCTGACCTTCTCTCTCCAGGTATTAAACATTATTCTATTCTGTATTCAGATCAAACCACCTCGGCAACCACATTTTGGTGGGTTTTTTATTAACCCCAGCTAGTGTCCCGCGACTGGTGTGTCAAAGGCTGTGGTATGTACTGTCCTGTTTGTGGGAAATTACATATAAAAGATCCCTTAATGCTTATGAAAAAAATTTAACAGGTATCATTTGAAGACTACATGTCAGAAATACCAAATGTGTGACATCCATTTATCCAGGGTTCGCACGGGCCTGGAAAAGTCCTTGAATTTTGACGTAGTACTTGAAAAGTCCTTGAATTTTGTAAATTCAGAAAAGGTCCTGGAATTTCATTAAAAACTACTTGAAAATTGCCGAAATGTACTTGAGTTTTTTTACAAGCAGAATGTCTCTCTTACTGATTAAAATCTGGAAAAAATAATACGTATTTGCTGACGTATTTCTCGGGTATTTGTCGTAATCAAAACCCGGAAGTGATATGTGTTGCTGCCGGTATAGATAGACTGGCTTACAAGTCCTTGTTGCGCTTGCTATATGCACCACAGTGTGAAGATTAAAGTAGACTGGGCTGCTGTCTACTGGAAACAGTGCATTACTAATAGTTGAACCGGTTTATGAGCGAGACAGGTAACCAGTCGTGTGCTGAAAAACGGTCAGCTGTAGTTAACTAGTGATGTGTGTGTGTTAAACTTCTTGTAACATTGTGCCAAAGACTACTTGAAAAACTGAAAAATATACTTGAAAATACTTGAAAAGTACTGGAATTTCTGTTCGCCAAGTCTGTATGAACCATGTTGTCAGTGTGCTCTAGTGGTGTTGTTAAACAAAAAAATTTAACCTTCCCTTATTTAGTATCCTTTATCATTAAAGCAACATGTTAAACATTATCTTCCCATATTCAGTATCTGTTAAGATTACCACTTAATTAAAGTTTTTAAAAATGTCTACCCCCGACCCCCTATTTTATATTGTTTTTCAATGATGACCCTTTCTTAAACTGGACTATCAACCTACTTGTAACCATCAAAGAAAGATTAAAAAAGGCTTTTTAGTAAATTTGGATTATGTTTTTCTAAAATGAAGAACTATTTCCTAAAGCAGACTCAAGGTACCCACGGGACAGGGAAAACGGGGAAAATGGTTTTAAAAAATTCCTTACAGGGAAAATTCAGGGAATTTGAAATTTTGGTCTGATTCGGGGAAAATGCAGGGAATTTGAAATTTTGGTCTGATTCGGGGAAAATTCAGGGAATTTTAAATTTTGGTCTGATTCGGGGAAAATGCAGGGAATTTTATTTGGGTGTAATGGAAGCTGGAAAAATATCAGTTATTCTTTTTGTTATTTTATGAATCAAAGTACAATTTGATTGATTTAAAAAAACAACTAAAAAAACTATGCGCCTTTTGGCTGACGAACACTGCCGTGCCACGCACAAGAGTTAGATCAAAAGTAGTATTCACACGTAGTACATTCTCTTGGCTGGATTTCGTCAGCTTGTCTGCGATTGGCTGGTTTTGTCCAATCCAGGATATGCTATTTGAAAGCCTCTGTTCGACTTCAGAAGAAAGTAAGTTTTTGTTGTTCCAGCCCCTCTCACTTCCCTGAAAATGGTTACGGTGCTACATAAATTAAGAACACGGGAGTAATTGAGTGGAATATAAAGTGAAACATAGTTATACCATGTGCTGATATGTAAACATACATTAACAACACTGGGAGTGGTAGGGTGGAATATAAAGTGAAACATAGTTATACGATGTGCCAACATGTAAACAGACATTAACAACACAGGGAGTGGTGGAGTGGAATATGAAGTGAAACATAGTTATACGATGTGCCAAACATGTAAACAGACATTAACAACACAGGGAGAGGTAGGGTGGAATATAAAGTGAAACATAGTTATACGATGTGCCAACATGTAAACATACATTAACAACACAGGGAGTGGTAGAGTGGAATATAAAGTGAAACATAGTTATACGATGTGCCAACATGTAAACATACATTAACAACACAGGGAGTGGTAGGGTGGAATATAAAGTGAAACATAGTTATACGATGTGCCAACATGTAAACATACATTAACAACACAGGGAGTGGTAGGGTGGAATATAAAGTGAAACATAGTTATACAGTGTGC
The DNA here is from genome assembly GCF_016097555.1 of Gigantopelta aegis. Lineage (NCBI taxonomy): Eukaryota > Metazoa > Mollusca > Gastropoda > Neomphalida > Peltospiridae > Gigantopelta > Gigantopelta aegis. Next base: position 37,621,878 of record NC_054705.1, on the reverse strand, counting down.
CGCCATGTAAACATACATCCCTTTCCTTTGTGTTCTTTCAGATTTCTCCAGCCCCTGTCGCTCAACAAAGTCTACACGGTCCAGGTCCGATAGTCTCGATAGCAAGGTGAGCCGGGCTTCGTTCTTGGAGAAAATAAAACACGCCACAGTGTTTGTTCATTTGTCAATAGCTAAACCCTTCATCCACCTTATAACCTACAGGTTCATTGTTCATTCATCTTTAAGTCGCAGACCCTAGTTTTAGCCTGTGAAAAAGGATGTACTGGTCCAACTAGAAGAGACTATAGGTCTTGGGGTCCAACTAGAAGAGACTAATAGGTCATGGGGGCAAGATTTAGCTCAGTCGGTTGAGTGCTCGCCTGAGATGCTTGCGTCACAGAATGGAACCACCCAAGTGCATTTTTTTCTCTCTGTTATTTCCAACAAGTGCACTACAATTGATTAAATATTGACATAAACCTATTTACGCTCTTATTCTTTTTAAAAAAAGAAGGACAACTCTCGTCATAATATGCCCAGAAGAACTGGGAGGAAGCTTGTACCCCCCACCCCCCACCCCCCTCCAATTTAAGGCAAAAAAAACCTTCACTTTTTCCTTCTACTGTATTTAAAACCACACTTCACATATTATTTCTATGCACCTCCATAATTACATGTTCAAAAGTTCATTTCACACGAATCTTCAATGATGCTGTGTCACAGTTGTTATAATGGCGGTTCCCGCCAAAAATATTTATTAATTATTTTTGCTTTGAAACATATATATAGTGGATAATAAACGAGTTACCAGTTATTATCAAATTTATGTCCCGAGTGAAATAATTTTCAGTTGTCACGAGCTTTAGTGAGTGACAAATAAAAATTATTTCACGAGGGACATAAATTTGATAATAACTGGTACCGAGTTTGTTATTCTATTTATTACCTCAGCTATTTTTCTCTAAAAGCCTTTAATTTCGACGCACATGCACGAAGGCCAACCTGTATAGGAACGATGTAAACCACTTTACGCACTGTTCTAAGAATTACTATAACGTTGTAATTTAATCACGTTCATAGATAATTTTTAAAAACACAAGTTCTCTTTATTCTGCTTCCAAATTTATAATGAATTGCATTAAAATGATATTTTGTTATTAATTTAACACCAAAAACAGAGACCCGTAAAGGCAAACTCTTTAAACTACATGGCGTCATTTTGTGTGTTTGTCAAATCGTGATGACGTCATATTTAGTACCGACAAAGTCATTGGTTTGTAAGCGTCAAATTGTCCAATAGTATTGTTCGTTAGACCAATGCATGATAATTTCTCAGTGAGAAATTATGATTTTTATTTTCCCTGTTATGAGTGACCGCTGGGGTAATAAATATATATATATATATGCCTATAAAAAAATACAACCAAATAATTCCATTTACTAGTAGAAACCATTTGTTTTTTGGGGGGAATCTTGAGAGTATCACACGCAATAACTAGTGATGTCACCGATTTCATATGTCTGGGTTTCGAAACACCGGATTATATTAAAACCTAGTTTTAACACTGGTTTACGTAAAACGCTGAAAAACCTGACCAAGACATACGGGTGTATTTCACATGTGTGTGTTTTACCCATGTTTACGAAACCGTGCTTTTTACATGGGTTACCCGCAGATTTGGAAAGGAACATAAGCGAGGAATAGCTTACACTTCATCACTTTGTAGTTAAACTCATTACCGATATATTATTAGCATTCGCATTCGAGATGGAGGATTAGCTACCTCCTCCTCCCCCCCCCCCCCCCCCCCCCCAAATCCCAAATGTGGAGCAAACCTTCACATTCTGTCAAAAATGATGGACATATTTGGGAAAATGAGCTGGCCTGAAAACGTTTCACCATGTATTTCCATCATTTTACTCACAATATTAGTTATAATCCATGTCAGATGCTTACAGAACCCTACATAGCTGTTGGTAATAATGCAAAAATGCTTACAGAACCCTACACAGCTGTTGGTTATAATGCAAATATGAATAAACGTTTTATTATTGGCATTTCCCTTTAATTCTAACATAATATTCAAAAACAAAAGATGGGACGCGTACGCCTGAGGGCACCGAGATAACATATGGTCAAATTTTCAAAACTCTGGGCCTGTATCGCCTTGTTCCCCCTTTATTAAGACGAGACAAAAACAAAAGTATGTCATTATAAGACTGCAGTCTATGATAGACGTTTGTTGCTTTGATACCGGTGGTAACCGATCAACTTTCATTACTAGTACTTCCTGTTTTCATGCAGTTCATACACAATGAAGAAAATGTTTATTTTTACTAATTTAATAAATAACTATATTTATTACCCCAAGTGACCACTCATAACAGGGAAAATATTTTCCGTATTTTCTCAATGAGAAATATTATGCAGTGTTGTGACGTATAATATTACTGGATGATTTGACGCTGACAAAACAATGACTTTGTCGGTACTAAATATAACATCGTCGCGATTTGGCAAACACAAAATGACGTCATGTACTTTAATGAGTTCACGACTGTTTTAATATTATATTTATAACAAAATGTCTTTTTAACACAACTCATTATTTATATTTTTAGCAGAATAACGATAACTTGTTTTTGAAAATTATCTGTGAACGTGATTAAAATGCAAAGTTATAGCAATACTCAGAACAGTGTGTAAAGTGGTTTACATTGTTTCTATAGCCTACATGTACATGCATGTGCGCCTAAAATAAAGGCGTTTAGAGAAAACATAGCTGGGGTAATAAATAGAAAGCAAACTCGGTACCAGTTATTATCAGTGTATGTCCCGAGTGAAATACTTTTCATTTGTCACTCGCTAAAGCTCGCGACAACTAAAAATGATTTGATTCGAGACATAATTTTAATAATAACTGGTATCTCGTTTATTATCCTCTATATATCTCAGGCATTTTGTTGTTCATTCGCCACGAACATGGTGAAGGGGTGGATCTAATTATACAGTCGTGCTAAAAAACAAACAGGCAAAAGGGCATCTTGTCTAAAGGGGGAGGGTGTTTGAACCCCCCTACCCCCACCCTGTATTCGTTTCTGTAGTGGCTTCAAATGATCTCTAAAATATGTTCACATTTCATGGCTCTGCAATACTGACGTAAAACACGATTTTGCTGCCGAAAGTATCCATGAAGAAAAGTTACTTTGAGCAAACCCAGCGAAAAACCACCTCAAGGGCAGGTTTAAACAAGCAATACAATTGTACCCAGTGTTAAACTAGGATTACTGAAAACCAGACATGTGAAATGCACAGTAAACATGACCCAGGGTTTAACCTAGGTTTAAACCATGTTTCCAAAACCCACTGATAACCTAGACATATGAAATCGGCCCTTTAAGTATACCCGTAATTCTTTGCAGTCAGCTGACAAAGAAACTAAGATGGTTGATGACCATGCTATATTTAGCCATAAATTATTCAGGAAACCCCACTTGTAGCACAGTATTAGACTTTATTCATTATTATTCTAGAGTTAATTATGGAAATTATGTGTTGGATCATTTAATTTGTAGTTAATTTATTACAAATAAATGAGAAAATAACAACATATTGTAGTTTCAACTTTGACATAGGACCCACTGGCATAGGAAGTGGGGGGCAAGGGGGACATGTGCCCCCCACACTTTTCAGATATTTTGCTTTATATTTGCTTTATAATAGTGTAAAAGTGTGTAAATATAAAAGTGTGCCCCCCCACACACACACTTTTTGGTACCTTCCTACGCCACTTAGACCTTTAAATTGAAATATGATGACATCATACTCTTATACCTCACTGGCTAACAAAAACAATGCCAAAATAACTTTGTTATTTGCCTTTATATGTACTCTTCTTCGCAGACACCTTCAGATATTTTAATTGTTGTTAATTAAGGTGATAGAAGCACTGTTGACAGTCAAGTATAGCGGAGGGAAGGGGCTCCAGGCTGGATACTGCCGACACTGTTCTTTAGCCCTAATGGTGGACGTGCTGCCGTCACTCTACATCACGCGGTGGGACGTATTGCCAGCCAAAAGGTTAGTAGACATTTATTGACATTTAAACAAACATACTACGTTGACACTTCATAATTGACATATGCATTCATAGTCATCAAACAAAAACAAAAAACCCGTTAAGCACTAGTTTATTTTTATGTAAGGACATCCAAAATGACTATTCACGGTTGATGTCATTTCCATTCAAAAAGGCACTGTGTCATATATTCTTACGTCATTTGAATATCTAGTAATGGCTGACTGGAATTAAAGTTGTGTAAACAGTTTGCAAGAGCACATTGTATTAAGCTTGAGATTATATGATAAAGAGATTATTATCCTTGTGTGTTTCTGTATCGTCAATATCATATATTAGGAATAAAAAGCATAATACAGTTTTTATGCCTAATATATGATATTGACGATACAGAAACAAACTCTTTTTTCTTTCTTTTTTAAACAATATTTATTAACGTTTAACGTTTGGGATTGACCAACAGGCGATGCCTATATTAAGGTCTCTCCCTAACAAACTCTGGTAATAACCTGTATTCATATATTAATAATCATTCTACAGTTTTGTTAACAGGATGTTAAGACTTTTTGTATTGAAAAGTAACATACAGATATTGGCCTTTGTTATTGTTCTTGTTGTTTTTCTTGGTAAGAGTCAGGTTCAATTACATTAATTGTTGGAAACCAAATCTAGCTATCGCATCACCTTAACTGAACCATGATGGAGTGAAATCCATGTCAACCCTGTATGCAATTTTAGTTTTTTCAGGTAATACTTTGTTAGACCATTAAATAGGTCAGTGGTCTGTGACAATATGCCTTTAATGTATGAATATTCATGTGTTAATATTCTTCTTTCAGTGTTGACCACTGCTACCTGGTGTTTGACCTGGTGAACGTATCTAGTCACGAGATGATCATCAACTACGACACGGACAAGAAAATCATCATCGAACCCCAGCAGTCGCGAAGGTTTGACGCTTGTCTATACTCCATACTAGTTTTTACTAAAAGTGTGTTTTGTCAGTAATACCAGTTTAGCTTGACATGAAGCAGAAGACTGCAGATCTTTCTATTGTATTGGGTGGGTTGCGGGGCTATCATGCTCACTCCCCATTTCTCCTTAGCATGTGAATTTATATGATATCAGGGGAGGGATTTAGCTCAGTTGGTTGAGTGCTCGCTTGAGGTGCTTGTGTCGCAGGATCAAACCACCTCTGTGGATCTATTCAACTGTTAGGGGTTTTTTTCTTGTTCCAACCAGTACACAACAACTGGTCAAAGGCCGTGGTATGTGCTTTCCTGTCTGTGGGAAAGTGCATCTAAAAGATCCATTTCTGTGTTAGAAAAAATGTAGCGTCTTTCTTCTGATGACTGTGTGTCAGAACTACCAAATGTGCTCTAGTGGTGTCGTTAAACAAAAAAATAAACTTCCTATGGTATCAATATGATAATATAAATGGTTTCCATAATCTAAGTTTGAGGTGCAGGTAATCACTTCTTAACAGTGATGTCTGAACATGTTATTTTTTAAGTTCAATTTGTTAAAAGCATTGATCAAGATATAAGTAAAACAGCAATAGTTAATCATACTGTGATGGTCATCTTCTCCATGGAGATTAAAATTATATTTTATTAATTGCTTTATAAAGCAAAATTAACAAATCAGATTGCCTATACCGTATTTGACCGGAAATAAGCCCAGGGGGCCAAGACAACTCATTGTGAGCTTAGCATGGGGTGGGCTTATTCCCAGACAAGGGGCCAGTTTTGTTGAGAAAAAAATAAAATAATAATAAAATAAAATAAATAATAATAATTAAATGAACTAGGAAGAAAACAAAAAACGTTCAGTAGCACCTATTAATTAGTGTTCCATTTGTTATTAATAAATAATAATTGTTTATTAATTAAATTGGGTTTTTTACTAGTATCTAATTATCAGAAACACACCTTCCATGTTACAATTACTTACCAGTTCTGTTTATTTACATCCAAAATTTAATGCTGAGAAGACTTAAAACAACAGCAATTAACAAACTCAATAGTGTATACACACGTTTGTGACACAAGCAGCCAGCTTACACTACAAAGAATTGTCAATCTAGGTCATTGTTCTTAGCCAATCAGAATAAGGTATTTGCCTAATTAGCATTAACTGCGGACCCAGTGTGGTGGTAAAAATAGACATTGGTTTTGGTTCAGACTTGGGCTTGTGTACTTCAAAGAAATACCGCAGGCGTGCAATTGGAAACAATGTTATACACTGTTACTGTTAGACTGCTAAATCTCACTGGTGGTAAAATATTGTGTTACATTTGTGTTTAATTATCTGCAGGAGGTATGACCTTTTAAATGAACTTTGAGCAAACTTGCAGTTTCATGTTATTTATAAGGTGACGAAGTTGGGGGTGGGCTTATTTACGAATGAGGGCCTAATTTCTTAAATGCTATCAAAACGGAGGGGGGCTTATTCAAAGACATGGGCTAATTTCCGGTCAAATACGGTAGTTAGATACTAAATATCAGGTTACAATTCAAACTATTGTACTCTGTTATTAAAAAGGTACATTTTAGAAAATAGTGGACCCTGTTATAACATGGTGCATACTATAACAAAATGGTACACCCCATTATTTAAATTTGCAAAACTATTATATAATGGTGCATACTATAACAAAATAGGACACCCTGTTATAAAATACTGCAAAACTATTATAAAATGGTATATTCTATAACAAAATGGTACACATTGAACAACTATTATATAATGGTACATACTATAACAAAATGGTACACCCCATTATAAAATAGTGCAAAACTATTCTAAAATGGTGCATACTATAACAAAATGGTACACCCCATTATAAAATAGTGCAAAACTATTCTAAAATGGTACATCCTGTTATAAAATGGTCTGCACTATACCAAAATGGTGCAAACTATCATAAAATGGAGTGCACTATTGGTGTTTCTGAAGTAGAATTTCAGATTTTTGTGGTGAAATACTACTGTAATTATTTTCTTTCTCAGACTACCTGTGGAGATCAGGCGCCAGGAGTTACCCGTGGAGGAAAAGCCGGAAGTTTATCAGTTTGTGTCGTACCGCTTTCTGTGTGAACCAACCAACAAGTGTAGTCAACTCCTCGCATCCCTTGTTGACATCCGCTGGTCTATCGTATCCTTTGTGCTGAGGCCATGGTATGTGCTACCCTGTCTGTGGGATGGTACATATTAAAGATCCTTTGCTGCATTAGGAAAAATGTTTTATTTCATTCATTTCATTCATTCATTCATTCATTCATTCATTCATTCATTCATTCATTCATTCATTCATTCATTCATTCATTCATCCATCCATCCATCCATCCATTCAACAATCTCGCTACCCACTGGTCTATCATATCCTTTGTGCTGAGACCGTGGTATGTGCTACCCTGTCTGTGGGATGGTGCATATTAAAGATCCCTTGCTGCATTAGGAAAAATGTTTCATTCATTTCATTCATTCATTCATTCATCCATCGGTCCATCCATTCAACAATCTCGCTACCCACTGGTCTATCATGTCCTTTGTGCCGAGGCCATGGTATGTGCTACCCTGTCTAGGATGGTGCATATTAAAGATCCCTTGCCGCATTAGGAAAAATGTTTCATTCATTTCATTTATTCATTCATTCATTCATCCATCCATCCATCCATCCATCCATCCATCCATTCATTCAACAATCTCGCTACCCACTGGTCTATCATGTCCTTAGTGCCGAGGCCATGGTATGTGCTACCCTGTCTGGGATGATGCATATTAAAAATCCCTTGCTACATTAGGACAAATATTTCGTTCATCCATTCATCCATCCATCCATCCATCCATGCATTCAACAATCTCGCTACCCACTGGTCTGTCATATCCTTTGTGCTGAGACCGTGGTATGTGCTACCCTGTCTGTAGGATGGTGCATATTAAAGATCCCTTGCTGCATTAGGAAAAATGTTTCATTCATTTCATTCCTTCATCCATCCATCCATTCACCCATTCAACATTCTCGCTATCCAGTGGTCTATTATGTCTTTTGTGCTGAGGCCATGGTGTGTGCTACCCTGTCTGTGGGATGGTGCATGTTAAAGATCCCTTGCTGCATTAGGAAAAATGTTTCATTCATTTCATTCCTTCATCCATCCATCCATTCACATTCAACATTCTCGCTATCCAGTAGTCTATTATGTCTTTTGTGCTGAGGCCATGGTGTGTGCTACCCTGTCTGTGGGATGGTGCATATTAAAGATCCCTTGCTGCATTAGGAAAAATGTTTCATTCATTTCATTCATTCATTCATCCATCCATCCATTCACCCATTCAACATTCTCGCTATCCAGTGGTCTATCATGTCTTTTGTGCTGAGGCCATGGTGTGTGCTACCCTGTCTGTGGGATGGTGCATGTTAAAGATCCCTTGCTGCATTAGGAAAAATGTTTCATTCATTTCATTCATTCATCCATCCATCCATTCACCCATTCAACATTCTCGCTATCCAGTGGTCTATCATGTCTTTTGTGCTGAGACCATGGTGTGTGCTACCCTGTCTGTGGGATGGTGCATATTAAAGATCCCTTGCTGCATTAGGAAAAATGTTTCATTCATTTCATTCATTCATCCATCCATCCATTCACCCATTCAACATTCTCGCTATCCAGTGGTCTATCATGTCTTTTGTGCTGAGGCCATGGTGTGTGCTACCCTGTCTGTGGGATGGTGCATATTAAAGATCCCTTGGGTGGGACATAGCTCAGTGGTAAAGCGCTCACTTGATGCACTGTCTGTCTATGATCGATCCCCGTCAGTGGGCCCATTGGGCTATTTCTCGTTACAGCCAATGCACTACGACTGGTATATCAAAGGCTGTGGTATGTGCTATCCTACATGTGGTATGGTGCATATAAAAGATCCCTTGCTACTAATGGAAAAATATAGCGGGTTTCCTTTCTAAAACTATATGTCAAAATTACCAAATGTTTGACATCCAATAGCCTATGATTAATAAATCAATGTGCTCTAGTGTTGTCATTAAACAAAATGAAGTTACACTTTAACATTCAATCATTCATTCATGTTTTTTCTTTTCTTTTTTTCTTACCTTTTTTAATGATGATATATATCCATTTCCAGCGGAATTATAAAACCCTGTAGAAAACAATTTATGTGCTTACATGATTTTTGTGTATTGATAATTTTGATGTTTAATACATTGTGTCCTCACCTGGTTTGAATTAAATTGTGTATATTGTGATGTTTGTGTGTATTTGACTTGACTCCTGTCAGCCGTCGACAAAGGTTTGTGGTAAAGTGGGCATCGAGTACCTCAAGTGGACAAAGGAACATCTGAAACAAATACAAGTGGCAACTGTTAACTGGGGTAAGTACAGGTTTATTTTTCACCTGCCTCCACTCCCCCATCCCCTCCCCCGACATAAACTCTTAACTGGGGTAAGTACAGGTTTATTTTTCACCCACCTCCACTCCCCCATCCCCTCCCCGGACATAAACTCTTAACTGGGGTAAGTACAGGTTTATTTTTCACCTGCCTCCACTCCCCCATCCCCTCCCCCGACATAAACTCTTAACTGGGGTAGGTACAGGTTTATTTTTCACCCGCCTCCACTCCCCCATCACCTCCCCGGACATAAACTCTTAACTGGGGTAAGTACAGGTTTATTTTTCACCCGCCTCCACTCCCCCATCCCCTCCCCCGACATAAACTCTTAACTGGGGTAAGTACAGGTTTATTTTTCACCCGCCTCCACTCCCCCATCCCCTCCCCCGACATAAACTCTTAACTGGGGTAAGTACAGGTTTATTTTTCACCCACCTCCACTCCCCCATCCCCTCCCCCGACATAAACTCTTAACTGGGGTAAGTACAGGTTTATTTTTCACCTGCCTCCACTCCCCCATCCCCTCCCCCGACATAAACTCTTAACTGGGTTAAGTACAGGTTTATTTTTCACCCACCATCCACTCCCCCATCCCCTCCCCCAACATAAACTCTTAACTGGGGTAAGTACAGGTTTATTTTTCACCTGCCTCCACTCCCCCATCCCCTCCCCCGACATAAACTCTTAACTGGGGTAAGTACAGATTTATTTTTCACCCACCTCCACTCCCCCATCCCCTCCCCCAACATAAACTCTTAACTGGGGTAAGTACAGGTTTATTTTTCACCTGCCTCCACTCCCCCATCCCCTCCCCCGACATAAACTCTTAACTGGGGTAAATACAGGTTTATTTTTCACCCACCTCCACTCCCCCATCCCCTCCCCCGACATAAACTCTTAACTGGGGTAAGTACAGGTTTATTTTTCACCCACCTCCACTCCCCCATCCCCTCCCCCAACATAAACTCTTAACTGGGGTAAGTACAGGTTTATTTTTCACCTGCCTCCTCTCCCCCATCCCCTCCCACAACTTGGGGCAAGTGCAGGTTTATTTTTCACCAGCCTCCACTCCCCCATCCCCTCCCACAACTTGGGCAAGTACAGGTTTATTTTTCACCAGCCACCACTCCCCCATCCCCTCCCCCAACTTGGGGCAAGTACAGGTTTATTTTTCACCAGCCTCCACTCCCCCATCCCCTCCCCCATCCCCTCCCCCATCCCCTCCCACAACTTGGGGCAAGTACTGGTTTATTTTTCACCAGCCTCCACTCCCCCATCCCCTCCCACAACTTGGGGCAAGTGCAGGTTTATTTTTCACCAGCCTCCACTCCCCCATCCCCTCCCACAACTTGGGGCAAGTACAGGTTTATTTTTCACCAGCCTCCACTCCCCCATCCCCTCCCACAACTTGGGCAAGTACAGGTTTATTTTTCACCAGCCACCACTCCCCCATCCCCTCCCCCAACTTGGGGCAAGTACAGGTTTATTTTTCACCAGCCACCACTCCCCCATCCCCTCTCCCAACATAAACTCATAACTGGGCAAGTGCAGGTTTATTTTTCACCCTACCACCTTATCTTCCCCTGAAATACAAATTGTTAACTAGGATGAGTACCTGTCCATTTTCTCACCCCTCCTTCGACCTTCCCCTTTCCTGAAATATACACAGAAACCGTTACTGGGGTAGTACCTGTTTATTCTTCACACCCCTCCTTAACACACCCACCACCACCCCACCCCCCAAAATACATATGAGGCAGGTGTGTGTGTTGTGGGGTTTTTTTTCACCTCTCCACCCCCACCGTACTCAAATATATGTCACAACTATGGGATGTGTATTAGAAAGAAAGAAATGTTTTATTTAACGACGCACTCAACACATTTTATTTACGGTTATATGGCGTCAGACATATGGTTACGGACCACACAGATTTTGAGAGGAAACCCGCTGTCGCCACTACATGGGCTACTCTTCCGATTAGCAGCAAGGGTTCTTTTATTTGCGCTTCCCACAGGCAGGATAGCACAAACCATGGCCTTTGTTGAACCAGTTATGGATCACTGGTCGGTGCAAGTGGTTTACACCTACCCATTGAGCCTTGTGGGGCACTCACTCAGGGTTTGGAGTCGGTATCTGGATTAAAAATCCCATGCCTCGACTGGGATCCGAACCCAGTACCTACCAGCCTGTAGACCGATGGCCTGCCACGACGCCACCGAGGCCGGTGGGGATGTGTATTATGATATATAAAAGTAGTTAAATTAATGCAATACATGTATATATTATTTGATCCATATCTTGGAGTTTATATAAGATCTATATATTCTGTTTGTTATATTATTATTTGATATGATGGATATAATGTATTTTGTTTTACATATGTGGATATTAACAGATATAATACATTTTATTTGGTATATGTCAAGTTAACATATACATATTTTTATTCAATATATACAATTTATTGGATGTACGAAGTTTAATGGATATAATGTATTTTGTTTTAATGACTGTAATATAATTCTTATTGAACAGAGGTACGACTAAATGGTCAACTGTACCTACCTCCTGATATCCCAGCATTCCAAATTGGTGATCTAGTCAACCTGGATGTGATGTTTAGAAGATCGAGAGGTATGTAGTTTTTATCTCAGGGCTCGAACTTAACGATGGCACCGACGGCAATTGCCATCGTTGAGATATAAATTGCCGTAGGTAGTGAGCATCACCGATGACACGTTTCGCCTAAACAATGGCGAAATGTATATACCTAGTGTGCATTATCTGCCAATATTTAATATTTGCACATTTAAAAGATGTCTACATATAACAAGATAGCCTTTCAGTCAGGTTTATTTGCTGCAAATGTCACTTTTAAAAAAATTGCCATAGGCAGGCTCAAAATTGCCGTCGGTGGACTTTTTCACCCATGGCAATTATTTTTAAAATTGCTGTGGGAGACAAATTGTTATGTTCGAGCCCTGTTTATATGACTTTGGGCTCTTCCAGGGTGGTATCTAGCCAAGTCGGTAGAGCACACTCGGCTGAGGTGCCAGGGTTGTAGGATCAAACCTCCTTAGCAGACCCATTTGGGTTTTTTCTCCCATACCAATCGGTACTCCATGATTGATGTATCAAAAGTCATGGTATGTACTGTCCTGTCTGTGGGAAAGTGCATATAAAAGATCCCCAGTAAAAATGTAGCAGGTTTCCTCTGATGAGGACATCCAATAGCCAATGTTTATTTAATCAATGTGCTCTAGTGGTGTCGTTAAACAAAAAATCTAATTTATTCTCCCTCTTTTTTTTTCTCCGTACTTATATACAATTACGGTTCAAGCATGCTGTCCTGGGCATACACCTCAGCTATCTGAGCTGTATGTCCAGGACAGTGGGTTAGTTGTTAATGGTTAGTGATAAAGAAGAGAGTGTAGTGGTCTTACACCTATCCATGGAGTCATGAAAACTCGCTCTGGGTGGGAGCCGGTACCGGGCTGCGAACCCAGTACCTACCAGCCTTATGTCTGATAGCCCATTTTTTAGTCTTGTCGAATCAGTGTTATCATGAAAAATATATATAGTGAAACCCCTCAAAATCGGACCCTCGGTAAACCGGAATTCCTTCAAATCCTGGGCGGGACGTAGCCCTGTGATAAAGTGTTCACCTGATGAGCGGTCGATCTAGGATCAATCCCTGTTGGTGGCCTATTGGGCTATTTTTCATTCCCACCAGTGCACAACAATTGGTATATCACAGGCCGTGGTATGTGCTATCCTGTCTGTGGGGTGGTGCATATAAAAGATCCCTTGCTACTAATGGAAAAATATAGCAGGTTTCCTTTTTAAGACACTATATATCAAAATTACCAAATGTTTGACATCTACTAGCTAATGTTTGATAAATCAATGTGCTCTAATGGTATTGTTAAACAAAAAAACTTAGCCATCACATCTGGATATTTTTTTCATGGTTTCCTTTCAAATATCAGTACAGAACCTCGGAAAACAGGATACCTCTCTAAACAGGACTTTTTACTTGGTTAAATTGGTGTCTGGTTTAGAGAGGTTTCACTGGTTATCGTAATATTTTGTACTTCTTTTGTTGTTACCGGCCTCGATGGCGTCGTGGTTAGCCATCGGTCTACAGGCTGGTAGGTACTGGGTTCGGATCCCAGTCGAGGCATGGGATTTTTAATCCAGATACCGACTTCAAACCCTGAGTGAGTGCTCCGCAAGGCTCAATGGGTAGGTGTAAACCACTTGCACCGACCAGTGATCCATAACTGGTTCAACAAAGGCCATGGTTTGTGCTATCCTGCCTATGGGAAGTGCAAATAAAAGATCCCTTGCTGCCTGTCGTAAAAAGAGTAGCCTATGTGGCGACAGTGGGTTTCCTCTAAAAAAACCAGTGTCAGAATGACCATATGTTTGACGTCCAATAGCCGATGATAAGATAAAAAAATCAATGTGCTCTAGTGGCGTCGTTAAATAAAACAAACTTTACTTTCTTTTATTGTTCTATATATAACCTGTAAAATAGTTACATAGAAAATAACTAGTTAATGATGTCGGATATCTGCTTTATTCTGTGACGTTAAGAATAGGAAATTTCTCATTCGGCCTGAACAGGATAAAGCAGATATCCGACGTCAGTAACTAGTTATTATTTTTATCCTGCAGACCATAACATTAATGGGAAAAGCTATTATTTCTGTTATTTATGCCACATTGTACGATGACCTAGAGGTCAAATGAGCAATTTTGTAATGTAGCTATGCGTGCGACGTCATATGAGTGACGTCAAAAGTCGTAATCTGCTAGTATACGTTTATGACTTTGCTTTAATAGATCATCATAATCTGTCAACAGAAACAGTGGTTGCTGGATAAATTATCATTTGTTGTTGTTTTTTTCTTCACAACAGATGTTCTTGACTGGACGTCCAGTAAACTCTCTGTGATGATTACCCAGGATGCACCTGCAACTTCCAGTGTCTGTGATATTTCCGATAGCGTGTCGTGTCTCGGTCTACTTACGTCATATTATCGTCAGGTATTCACATCTTATATCAACTGCTCTAGTGGTGTTATAGTCAAAACGTAGCCCAGTGGTAAAGCGCTCGCTTGACGCGCGGTCAGTTTAAGATCGATCCCCTTCGGTGGCCCGATTGAGCTATTTCTCATTCCAGCAAGTGCTCCACAACTGATGTAACAAAGGCTGTGGTATTTAATATCCTGTATGTGGGATGATGCATATAAAAGATCCCTTGCCGCTAATCGGAAAGAGTAGCCCATGAAGTGGCGACAGTGGGTTTTCTCTCTCTATATTTGTGTGGTCCTCAACCACATTTCTGACACCATATATAACTGTAAATGTGTTGATTGCGTCATTAAATAAAATATTTCCTTCTTCTAGTGATGTCATTAAGCAAAACAAATTTCAAATTCAGTTCACGCTACAAACAAAAATTGTAAAAATTAAATTAAATTTTTAATTAAATTTTTTATAGAAATAAACTAGATTAAATCGTAAATTTTACCTCATTATATTTTTTTTAAAGAATTTTTTTTAAAATATTACTTAATTTTGTTATATGTTTTTTTTATCATGCATGCATTAAGAAAAAAATGTCTATGGGTGCAGTAGTCAGAAGGTTAAAGTTTCCATTATATTCCCTGCCCTAATCGTACATAATGCTTGCATGAATGACTGAGTATTTAACGACATACCAGCACAGAAAATACTCATCGGCTGTTGGGTGTTGCATAATGCTTGCGAGTGCAAATAATTTTAACATGCTCATATACCACTAGAGTTTCGAGCATGTCCGTCCCGGGGCCTGCCTCTGGATAGCCAGTGACTTGCTCCGGGACAGAACAAAATTAAGGGGATAATTTTGAAATTTACATCTAAAAATTAAATAGTGGGAATTGACTGCTTGGCCGCGAATATTTATATAATTTGGAGCATTTTAGAAGGACAGTCCAAAAATAAATAAGAGAAAGAAGAGAGGATCGGACTATTTAATAATATTTTTGACATAAAATTTTGAACGAAGGTCTAAAAGTTTAAAGTCCGATCTATATGGTCCGGGCCGGGGGGGGGGGGGGGGGGGGGGGGGTAATTTTGAGGTGGGCGGAATTTGGAATATGAATTTAGTAGTTAGGTCGAAGACCGAAGACCAAAAGTCCAAACAATAAAATTAGAGTGCTCGACCGAAAAGGTTTTAAGGTGATTTGAGCAATTTAGACGGGCTGCCAAAATAAATTGCGTCGGACTGTTTACAAAGAAAAAAAAAAAAAAAAACCCATAAAATTTTGAACTGCGGCCAAAAATGTTTTTAAAGTCCAACTGAGCCCTGAAAAAGGAAGTACATGTCAATTTAATAATTGATACTGAGTCGGACATTGACATAATGATCAAAAAGATAAATTTGAACTGTCCCACTTAACATCAGTTAGGTTTCAACCAAATGGAGAAGCTTTATACAATATCACCCATACACCACATAATAACCTTTGAAAAATTTCAAGATACAACTAACTAGTTAATGGTACCAGCCTTGGTAGTGTCTTGATTAAGCCATCGGACTACAGGCTGGTAGGTACAGGGTTTTAACAACTCAGTGGGTAGGTGTAAGACCACTACACTCTCTTCTCTCTCACTAACCACTAACGAACTAACAACTAACCCACTGTCTTGGACAAACAGCCCAGATAGCTGAGGTGTGTGCCCAGGACAGCATGCTTGAACCTTAATTGAATATAATGACAAAAATAAAGTTGGAAAAAAAAATATATATCACCCATACATCTCACAATAACATGCAAAAATACAACCATGGGAACAATTTCAAGCAATAACTAATTTTAGTTAAATAGAGAATAATACATGAGTGGCCATTAGATACCATTTATCTCACAACGAGTTGTTTTAAAAGGTATCTAATGAGTGAAAGCGAGTTTGATTCATTTTTAAACGAGTTGTGAGATAAATGATATCTAACGGACACAAATGTATTATTCTATTTCTTACATATCCTCAAAAACCAGCTTTTAAGTAAATTTTAACATCTTTATCGACTAAAAGTTATTTACAGCCTTTGCACTTGTAGCTAACTTACCCATCACAGACACATGATTGTCAGGTTACCTATACATCACAGTGTAATTGATTTCCACTGTGTAGTTTTTCATTGGATGTATGGCATTGGTGACCTGGTCATCACTTAGGAGCAGCCAGTCATATGTCTTGAAATTAACACACATACATGTGTTAATAACTATGTGTAACCTAAAATAACATATGGTGTTCTCACTCACCAACGGGTGTGTACGAATGAGATTTAATTGTTGTTTCTTTTTTCCAGATTCCCGAGGATGGCTTTCACCACACCTGTGCCTTCATTTTCCACGTGAGTGGGTTGTTTACGATAGACTGTCGCTTCTCGCTGCTCGACGCAGACCACGTGGTGCACACGACGTTCAGATGTTTACCAGTCGCCCAGGTCCTCGTCTCAAACTAGACGAAAACTCGCAATAAACCACTTCTCTGTGTCTCATAGTATTTCAGCATGCTGTACCACTTGCCAAACCGTATTTTAATACTGTACCAATTGTAGTTGAAAACACACCACTTACTAAATACTATTTAATACTGTACCAGTTATACATTTTGTAGTGGGAAACACACGTTGTACTGTATTTAACAGTATTTTTATACTGTACCAATTGTAGTTGAAAACACACCACTTACTAAATACTATTTAATACTGTACCAGTTATACATTTTGTAGTGGGAAACACATGTTGTACTGTATTTAACAGTATTTTTATACTGTTCCAGTTGTGAAAAACACACCACTTACTAAATACTATTTAATACTGTACCAGTTATAGTGGGAAACACACGTCGTACTGTATTTAACAGTATTTTTATACTGTTCCAGTTGTGAAAAACACACCACTTACTAAATACTATTTAATATTGTACCAGTTATAGTGGGAAACACACGTCGTACTGTAGTAAATAGTACTGTTGAAAACACCCCCCATACTGTATTTAATAGTATTTTAATAGTTGAAAACACACCACTTACTGCATTTAATACTGTATTTGTTGTAATTAAAAGTACTGTATAGTTTACAATGCAAAACACACCACTTACTGTATTTAATACTATTTTAATACTGTACTATTTATACAGGTAGATAAAAACACACCACTTACTGTATTACTGTACTGGTTGTTGTTGAAACACACCACTTACTGTATTTAATACTGTACCACTTGTAGTTGAAACACACCGCTTACTGTATTACTGTACTATTTGTAGTTGAAACACCCTACTTACTGTCTTCAGTACTCTTTTAATACAGTACTAATTGTAGTTGAAAACGCACTACTTACTATTTTTAATACTATACTAGTTGTTGTTGAAAACACACCACATACTGTATTTAATACTATCCTAGTTGTAGTGGGGAAATATACCTCTTACTGTATTTAATACTATACTAGTTGTAGATGAAAACAAACCACTTACTGCATTTAATATTGTAACAATTGTACTTGAAAACACACTCTTATTGTCTTTAATATTAAATTTTAATACTGTACCAGTTGTACATGTAGTTTAAAACACACCACTTACTGTATTTAATACTGTAATAGTTGTAGTTGAAACACACCACTTACTTTTTTTAATACTATAACATTTATAGTTGAAAACAACTACTAACTGTATTTAATACTGTAATAGTTGTAGTTGAAGCACACCACTTACTGTCTTTAATACTATACCAGTTATAGTTGAAAACACACAACTTACTGTATTTAATACTATTTTAATATGGTAACAGGTTTTGTTGAAAATACACTTCTTACTGTAATACTATACTAGTTGTAGTTGAAACACACCACTTACTGTTTTTAATACTGTACCTGTTGTAGCATAAATACATCATTTACTGTATTTAATACTATTATAGCTCTAGCCGAAAACACATTAATTTATTATTGTACTGGTTGTAAAAAGAAAAACACTCCTTATTGTGTTTAATACTATGTTGGTTGTACATGAAGTTGAAAACATGCCATTTACTGTATTTAATACTGTGTAGTTAGAAACACATTGTTACATGTAAGTACTGTGTTTAAAATACTCTAGTGGTTGTAGTTGAAAGCATACTGCTCAATGTATGTAGTGGTTGTAGTTAAAAGCATACTGCTTAATGTATTTAATACTATGTGGTGAAAACCCCCCATCTCATACTGTGTTTAATACTGTAGTGGTTGTAGTTAAAAGCATACTGCTTAATATATTTAATACTATGTGGTGAAAACCCCCCATCTCATACTGTGTTTAATACTTTAGTGGTTGTAGTTAAAAGCATACTGCTTAATGTATTTAATATTATGTGGTGAAAACCTCCCATCTCATACTGTGTTTAATACTTTAGTGGTTGTAGTTAAAAGCATACTGCTTAATGTATTTAATATTATGTGGTGAAAACCTCCCATCTCATACTGTGTTTAATACTGTAGTGGTTGTAGTTAAAAGCATACTGCTTAATATATTTAATACTATGTGGTGAAAAAAATATCTCATACTGTGTTTAATACTGTAGTGGTTGTAGTTGAAAGCATACTGCTTAATGTATTTAATATTTTATGGTTGGAAAAAACCCATCACATACTGTACAGTGTCATATATTTAATACATTACCGGTTGTAGTTGAAAACACAACACTTACTATACAGTGTCATATATACTTAATACATTAACGGTTGTAGTTGACAACTCAACACTTTTAGCATATAATACAGAAATACAGTAAAGTACTTTATTTTGTGCAATATTGGCTGAAAACATATTGAAGAGATGCAGATCCGGGGGGAAGAGAGGGGGGGGGGGGGAGGGTGGCAGGGAACCCATCCCCATAAAAAATATTCAAAAGTGCCCCCTTTTATTTTTCATCTTTTTTTTTTTTTTTTTTAAACCTTTTATTTGGATGCTCTTTTGATGTGTTGGCTCATGTGTCGTTTTCCCAGTTTTTGTCCCCCCCCCCCCCCCCCCACACACACACACACACTCAAAATCCCACATAATATTTCGCTGGATCTGCCCCTGTTTAGAAGGCTGAGAATCCCTGTAATACTGTAACAGCTAACAGTCTTTGCAAAGAGCAAAATCGAGTTGAGCTGAGATCAAATTAAAAACATTTTAAAAATTATATTGTAAACCAATCAATTTGCTGCTCTCCTAAAGCCTAGATCACATTATACGACGCGACACGATGTGACTCAACTGTCGATTTGAGTCGAGTTGTGTAGTCTGAATTGAAAAATCAGTTGAATGGCGTCATGTAGTGTGAATTGAAAAATCTGTTGATTTGCATCGTGTAGTGTGAATTGAAAGACCAGTTGTCTGCGACTGATTTTTAGTCAGGCTGGCATCATTTGACACGACCGAACATATTCAGTCACATATGATGGTCGTTATGTAGTGGGTACGGGTCGTGACTCATGACACGGCGCGATTATCTGGTTAAGTCGATCCAGTTGATTCACACCGTCTAATGTGATTTAGGCTTAAAACTTCTGCAGGTGACTGTGAAGGGGTGCGGGAGTGATCATTAGCCTTTCCTGGCAAAGATTGGTTAATATATATGTTAATATGTTAATATATGTATTTGGTCAGTAGTGAAAAACCACATGACTTCCTTTCGTCCATTTGTCCATGGTGTTTGTGTAGCTGCAATGCAAATGAAGTGACGGGCAAATTTAGCAACCTGGAGCCACGTTCATAAAACATTTTATCACCCAATAAAGTCTTTTGTGGGAGATATCGCTGGCACTACAATTTGCGATATCTCCTGCGATATTCTCCTAGGAGATATCACTTATTTTTGTTACATCACTGTGTATGTTTCCAAGCTAAACCTATCATTAGTGACGTCACACCACTCGTTCTGTTAAGGAGTCTACTGCTGCTAAATATAGTGACATTCAACCCACATTACTGACATTGTTTACAATTGTCGCAAATGGAAAGAATGATAATGGATGATAAAAAGAATGCCCCCTCGTGTCTTGTGATATCATAATTTATCGGCACTTGTTGATAAAAGTATAAAAATCCTCGGCAACCCTCGGATTTCATATTTTGATCAACTCGTGCTGATAAATTATGACAGTCTGTATGTTGTTTTATTTATCCTGCAACCACTGTTTCTATTGACAGATTTTGATGACCAATTAAAGCAAAGTCATAAACGTATACTAGCAAATTATGACTTTTGATATCATGTGTGTGATGTCACACACATAGCTACATTACAAAATCGCTCATTTGACCTCTAGGTCATCGTGCAATGTGGCTGAAATAACAGAAATAATGGCTTTTCCCCTTAATTTTTATGGACTGCAAGATAAAAAATAATAGCTGGTTAAAGACGTAGGATATTGGCTTTATCCTCTTCAAACGGAATGGGAAATTCTGCTTGGCAGGCCTCTTGGAATTTCCCATTCTTACCTTCACAGGATAAAGCTAATATCCTATGTCGTTAACTAGTTATTCTCTATATAAGTTTACACAACTAGTATATCAAAGGTCGTGGTACGTGCTATCCTGTCTATGGGATGGTGCATATAAAAGATCCCTTGCTACTGACTGAAAAATATAACAGGTTTTCTCTCTAAGACTGTACATGTATGTCAAAATTATCAAATGTTTGGCATCTAATAGCCGATTATTAATTTCAATAAATCAGTGTGCTCTAGTGGTGTCGTTAAACAAAACAAACTTTTTCTTTGTTGAGTCATCTGATACTACATAGCTGATGTATTTTTTGTGCTGGGTCATTAAGGGTGTATACTACCAAATCAAATTCCACAGACGACAATAGTAACATGTGGCAAAAACTCCTACATGCAGCGTATCAATCGACATGTACACCATGGATATAAATACTCTAAAAGTAAATCAGAAAAAAATGGGGGTCAAGCTGCTCATTTCAGAGATGACAGGTAGCGTCTATGATTACTCTTATTTCCGCACACAAATTGTCATGCACATGTTTCAAGCACAATGGTAGTTGCACAGCTAGCTCTGGCATTCGCCAATTGCAAATTTTTAAAGCCGTTGGCAAATTTTATTTTAATTTTGCGAAATAATTTCATGTAATAATTGACATTTTTAAGAAAATAACTGTTGATTTCTGCAATTTTTGAAGTTTAAATAGACAATTTGGCAAAATATTTTGCTCAGCCTGAGCTAGCCCTGAATGGTAGTTGGTACACTGACACCAGTTCAAGTTAAACTAAAGGAATTTACTGGCCAGATGAACCAACATTTTATCACAGCAAACACTGTCACATGTATCAACTGTGGCAGGACTTGTGGTATTAACTGCTCTATCAAAAGTTAGGTGCACCTCGAACTTTGACCCAGCCGGATGTTATTTAGTTTTGTACTACCTTGAACATTCATTCATTCATTCATATGTCTGACGCCATATAACCGTAAATAAAATGTGTTGGGGTGCGTCGTTAAATAAAACATTTCTTTCTTTCTTTTTTCATTCATTCATTCATTTATTTATTCCTTAAATATTTATTCATTCATTCACTTATTCATTTCCAGGATGCAGGTGGGTGGGTGAATTTTAACATGCTCATATACCACTACGGTTTCGAGCATGTCCGTCCCGGGTCCCGTCTCTGAATAGCCAGGGACCTGATCCGGGACTTCCACGATGCACTAACAAATTTCAACCGGAGGAGACTGCCGCATACAGTCTGTAAGATGTTCCTAAACAGAATTTGTCTTTTAATGTTGGGAGTTAGTGTAAATGTATTGTAATTAGGTCAGTTGACATGCTTAAAAATACTGAACATGAAAAGGAAATCAGGAAGGTTTAAGTTTGTTTTGTTTAACGACAACTAGATCAAATTCATTTATCGGCTATTGGATGTCGAACATGATAATTTTGACAGTCCTAGAGAGAAAACCCGCTAAAATATTCCATTAGTAGTAAAGGATTTTTAATATCCATCATCCCACAGACTGGATAGTACATACCACAACCTTTGTTACACCAGTTGTGGAGCACTGGCTAAAACAAGAAATAAATAGCCTTATGGGTGCACTGATGAGGATTGATCCTGGAACCGACTGCACATCAGGCGAGTGCTGTACTACTGGGCTACACCCGCCCCGCTGCTGCTATAAGCTTGTGTGATATCTGCTATAGTTATACAAACTGAGCCTCGCGCTGTAGAAGGTAAATCAAGTTGCTATGCAGGTGATGCAATTTATTGAGTTTCAGTTCGAGGGCAGAGTGCTATCTGCAGTTACAAAGTATTGCAGTTCTGCTCTTAGCCGTTTTTGTTAGTTTAAAGTGTTACTTGAATATTGAGGAGTACATTGTTATCTATAATCATGTTATGTCACTGAGGTGTTATCATTGATTACGTTATAGCTAATGTGTTATGAACGTGATGTTATAATAGATATGTTATGTCTGTACGTTATGACTATTATGTTATGACTATTATGTTATGAATGTTATGTTATGAATATTAAGTTGTCACTAATATGTTATGTATTATAACTGAGATGGAATGTGTGATATATATATATCATCTGTTTTGTTCTTTGTACAAGGATTGGGGGGTTTTTTTGGAGAGAGAGAGAAAGAAAGAGAGGGAGAGAGAAGAGAGATGAGAGAGAGCGAGAGAGATATGATAGATGAGAGAGAGAGAGAGAGAGAGATATGATAGATGAGATAGATGAGAGAGAGAGAGAGAGCGAGAGAGATATGATAGATGAGAGAGAGAGAGAGAAAGAGAGAGAGCGAGAAAGATATGATAGATGAGAGAGAGAGAGTAGACGTGTATGAGAAAGAGAATTTTGATGTATATTGTATAAGCAACATGTTATAAGCAACATGAATGATCAACAATTAGTGATAATATTGCCATAGTTAATAAACTGAATGTATGTTATTAATGCGTGTTTAATTAAAATAAAACCCTGTTTTCATCCATAGAAACATTTTGAGATCTATATATAATTGTATGTACATGTTATGAGCAATCCACTCAGTGATACCGATTACTGTAATTAAGAAACTGCATGGACATATGTTAAACTTTGTGTCAAATTTGACTTTCACGTGCTAAACAAATATATTTATTTAAAGAAAACCCTGTTTCATCACTAGAAACAAAGGCATCAAAGATGGTGGTGTGAAGATGGGTGAATGCATCATATCTGTTAAGTTGTCGCCTTCAGTTGAATGACATTAATATTTAACTGACCAAGTCTGATTATATTTAAGTCTACCTGTTAGTGGAAGTTTTCAGTTTAATTAATACTTACAGGGTAGATGCTGTTAGGTGTTGTTTTCAACTCAATATTTAATATAATAGGTCATTTTAGGTGCAGTTTCCAACTTAACGTAATACTTCATATGCCCTTTTAGGTGATGTTTTCAATGTAAATACTATTTATGTCCCCTGTACATAGCAAAGTGGCCCCCCTGAGATTGTTTAACGTTTTATTGGTTGCTTGTTTCGACCAATGGTTGTTGTTGATTCCTTGTACATTATGTGTGTATATACTGCTGTATATCTAATGATTGTTACATTATCGGACTACAGTATTTATTATTATTATTGCAATTTGAATGGTTCTTTCTGATGCAGACTTTCTGGAATCCAAGGTCATATGTTTTTAGCCAAATGTTTCCTATTGCTACCTTATTTGTGAAGTGTTTGAATATGAACATGAACTGTGTGTGTGTGTGTGCGCATGTGTGTGTGCGTGTGCGCGTGTGTGTGTGTGTGTGTGTGTGTGTGTGTGTGTGAACAGTATGAACAGTATGAACATATTCTTAAAGGGACAGTCCTGAGTTTACAGCCATTGTAAAATGTTTCCGACCAATAGAGCCTTTTTCGATGACGTAACATACAAATTAAATACATTTTCTTATTTCGAATATCAGTGTTTTTATTTACAAGGTGTTTGTTGTTGTCCTAATGCTTGTAGTAGTAGCCCAGACCGATTTTACCTCCCAATAATTTTGTACGTATGAAAAAATATACATCACAAATTAAAGTAAAAACTGAGTGCTACAAACATTAGTATACGACCGCAAACACATTCGATATACAGAGACTGGTATTCTGAACAAGAAAATGTATTTGGTATGAAATAGTTGTCGCCAACAAGGCTCTGTTATCGCAGACATCTTACAATGGCTGCAAACTCAGTATTTAGTATGAAATAGTAGTCGCCAACAAGGCTCTGTTATCGCAGACATCTTACAATGGCTGCAAACTCAGTATTTAGTATGAAATAGTAGTCGCCAACAAGGCTCTGTTATCGCAGACATCTTACAATGGCTGCAGACTCAGTATTTAGTATGAAATAGTAGTCGCCAACAAGGCTCTGTTATCGCAGACATCTTACAATGGCTGCAAACTCAGTATTTAGTATGAAATAGTAGTCGCCAACAAGGCTCTGTTATCGCAGACATCTTACAATGGCTGCAGACTCAGTATTTAGTATGAAATAGTAGTCGCCAACAAGGCTCTGTTATCGCAGACATCTTACAATGGCTGCAAACTCAGTATTTAGTATGAAATAGTAGTCGCCAACAAGGCTCTGTTATCGCAGACATCTTACAATGGCTGCAGACTCAGTATTTAGTATGAAATAGTAGTCGCCAACAAGGCTCTGTTATCGCAGACATCTTACAATGGCTGCAAACTCAGTATTTAGTATGAAATAGTAGTCGCCAACAAGGCTCTGTTATCGCAGACATCTTACAATGGCTGCAGACTCAGTATTTAGTATGAAATAGTAGTCGCCAACAAGGCTCTGTTATCGCAGACATCTTACAATGGCTGCAAACTCAGTATTTAGTATGAAATAGTAGTCGCCAACAAGGCTCTGTTATCGCAGACATCTTACAATGGCTGCAAACTCAGTATTTAGTATGAAATAGTAGTCGCCAACAAGGCTCTGTTATCGCAGACATCTTACAATGGCTGCAAACTTGGGACCGTCCCTTTAACTGTGTGACCAAGATGAAAGTATGAACGTTGATATAGGATGAGGTGTAACGATTAAAGGTGTATTCTTAAAGTTGCAAAAACAGTGAAACTCTCAAGACCGGACCCTTTGTAAACCGGAATTCCATCAAAACCGGACGTCTTACAGAGTCCCTTTTTAAAAACCAAGACTGAACTTAACCTCTGTAAAACGGATCCCTCTTAAAACGGGACATTTTGTCTTGGTCTCAAGGGTGTCCGGTTCAGAGTGGTTTCACAGTACCATATTTCTTTATTAGTCCCTTACCGGTCCAACCGAAAGGGAGTGTAGGTTTCATTTCCATCCATCTGTCTGTCTGTCTGTCTGTCCCACATAGAGTTTTTCAGACTTTTTTTTTTTTTCCCCCACAATGTCTCAAGATATTGAGCTAAAAGTTTGACAATGTGTGTGGGTGAGTGTCTGTGTGTGGGTGTGTGTGTCTGTGTGTGGGTGTGGATGTGTCTGTGTGTGTGTGTGTGTCTGTGTGTGGGTGGGTGTGAGTGTGTGGGTGGGTGTGAGTGTGTGGGTGGGTGTGTGTCTGTGTCTGTGTGTGTGTCTGTGTGTGGGTGGGTGTGAGTGTGTGTCTCTGTGTGTGTTTATTATGTAGAGTTACAAGTCAAGTTTGACTTTTATGGCCTTGTGGTCCCTTTAACTAAGATTTGTGGGGCCCAGTAGGGGATGTGTATTGCTTTAGGAGTAATCACAGATTTCTTGTTGGATTTTGTAGTGGTATAAATTTATAAAATAGTAGTAAATGAAATTATTTGGATGTAATTTTTTGTAAGCAAATTCAGGTATAATCTTTCCTTTTTAATTTTAAAAATTAGAAATGTTTTGAGGTAATTTTGCAAAGTTGAGACTACACCTTTAAATATGTTAAAGATACGGGTACGTGTGAACATTATTAAATACACGAGTGTGAACGTTATTAAATATATGAGTATGAACGTTATTAAATACATGAGTGTGAATGTTATTAAATATATGAGTATGAACGTTATTAAATACACGAGTGTGAATGTTATTAAATACACGAGTGTGAATGTTATTAAATATATGAGTATGAACGTTAATAAATACATGAGTGTGAATGTTATTAAATACATGAGTATGAACGTTATTAAATACACGAGTGTGAATGTTATTAAATACACGAGTGTGAATGTTATTAAATATATGAGTATGAACGTTAATAAATACATGAGTGTGAATGTTATTAAATACATGAGTATGAACGTTAATAAATACATGAGTGTGAATGTTATTAAATACATGAGTATGAAGTGTGAACAGTTAGTGTATGAACATGTGAATTTTGAACACTAACTATATGAACACCAGTTATAAAAACTACAAATATGTATAATATGCACATGGTGAAATGTGAACACTGTAAAATTAACAGGGTCAATCAGGCCCATAGGAACTGGGGGGGGGGGGGGGGGTGGGGGGGGGGTGGGGGGGGGGGGGTGGGGGGGGGGGGGGGGGGGGGGGGGGGGGGGGGGGGGGGGCACTCAAGGATGAAAATATATGGGTGTTTTTTTTTGTCCTACCCTATATAAATAAAGATAAAAGTATGGCTTCTGCCCACCCCACAGCACCTCACCCCACCCCAGATATTGTTCCTACGGGCCTGTCATTAAATAGTTATCTGTGAACATTACATGTACATGAACAGGGTAAAGTGCAAATATTAAAGATATGAACACTGTCGAATGTTTGAATGTTTAGTGCTTGATAACAGATGTTTGTCGAGGTTAATTTTAGTTGTAAGCTTACATGTAGATATATTCATGTAGGAAAAAAACCCCAGCTATGCGAAACTTTCTGTTTAATAAAACATTTCATCTTGGTTATATGAGAATATTATTGCACAAGTATTTGTTGTTTGTTTTTCTGGAGTTCTTTGTTTGTTTGTTTGTTTTGGGGTGGGGGGTTTTAAGGGGTTCTTTTTAGTCCCCTGCTGGCCCAACCATGTAGCTTATCTCAACAGGTTTTTTTTTCACAATGTTTTGAGATATTGAGCTGAAATTTACCAGGTACTGTTACAGACCGGCCTCGGTGGCGTGGTTAAACCATCGGACTACAGGCTGGTAGGTACAGGGTTCGCACCCCGGTACCGGCTCCAACCCAGAGCGAATTCTTAAGGGCTCAATGGGTAGGTATAAGGCCACTACACCCTCTTCTCTCTCACTAACCCCTGTCTGTGGGATGGTGCATATAAAAGATCCCTTGCTGATAATTGAAAAGAGTAGCCCATGAAGTGGCAACAGCAGGTTTCCTCTCAATATCTGTGTGGTCCTTAACCATATGTCTTGATGCCATATAACCGTAAATAAAATGTGTTGAGTGCATTGTTAAATAAAACATTTCCTTCCTTCCTCTCACTAACCAACTAACAACTAACCCACTGTCCTGGACAGACCAACCCAGATAGCAGAGGTGTGTGCCCAGGACAGTGTGCTTGAACATTAATTGGATATAAGCACAAAAATAAGTTGAAATGAAATACAGATCAAATTTTACTTTATGAAGATTTACCCATTTTTAATACAGCCCTTGAACTTTGGGAGATACAAAAATTTGTTTTCCAGACCTTGTGTATGCAATACCTCAAGATATTGAGCTGACATTTTGTTTATATCACTATCATGTTCTGTTACAGATCAAGTTTGATTTTCATGGCAATTTACCAGCCTCGGCGGCATCTTGGTTAGGCCATCGGTCTATAGGCTGGTAGGTACTGGGTTTGGATCCCAGTTGAGGCATGGGATTTTTTAATTCAGATAAAGACTCCAAACCCTGAGTGAGTGCTCGTCAAGGCTCAATGGGTAGGTGTAAACCACTTGTACCGACCAGTGATCCATAACTGGTTCAACAAAGGCCATGGTTTGTGCTATCCTGCCTGTAGGAAGCACGAATAAAAGATCCCTTGCTGCTAATCGGAAAGAGTAGCCCATGAAGTGGCGACAAGGGGTTTCCTCTTAAAATCTGGGTGGTCCTTAACCATATGTCTGATGCCATATAACCGTAAATAAAATGTGTTGAGTGCGTCGTTAAATAAAGCATTTCCTTCCTTCTTTCATGGCAATTTAACAATTTTTCAAAGAGTTGTGAACCTAGAAGATAAGGGGGGAAAAAATGTCCCAAGATATTAATTTGCAATTTTGTATACCAGTATAGCTTTACCATGTACTGTAACAAATAAAGTTTGACTTTCATGGCGAATTACCCATTTGTTTTACAGAGTTATGGCCCTTGAATTTAGGAGATACACAAAAAATAGTTAGGCCCAGTCAGGGACATTTATTGCTTTAGCAGTACTCTCAGAATGCTTGTGGTTTTCTTAGCTTTGGTGGTGATACCCATCCTCAAGAATCTAGAAAAGAAATAACAATTCAGTTGTTATGACGATAGTTCGGTCAATAGAAATTGGCCGTGGTATTAATTATCAACTATTCCATTAGTGGGATGGTATATATGTATAAAACAGGGTTGGAAAAATCGTAGCCCAAGGGCTATCTGGTAACTATAATGTGTTAGCCCAGCAACATATTTTGGTAGCCCGAAGGCCTGAGGTTCTTGGGTCGGAGGATCCATTCAACTGATAGGGTTTTTTCTCATTCCAACCAGTGCACCACAAGTGGTCAAAGGCTGTGGTATGTGCTTTCCTGTCTGTGGGAAAGTGCATATAAAAGATCCCTTGCTGCTAATGGAAAAATGTTGCGGGATTCCTTTGATGATTAAGTGTTAGAATTACCAAATGTTTGACATCTAATAGCCAATGAATAATTAATCAATGTGCTCTAGTGGTGTCATTAAACAAAACAAACCTTGGATGCCCGAAATTGAAAGCTGTACAGATTCATGTTCCAGTATACAGGGTAGTACCTTTTAAATAATTACATTTACTGCTTTTTATTTCAGGTACATGTGTGTTTCAAAGCTATTTCTGCTTTAGACTTCATACAATATTGTCTTCACATCATTTATTAAAAGATCCCTTGCTGCTAAGAGTAGCCCATGGCAAGAATCAGACCCACACGTGCATGTCCACTATCACTACTGTATGTTCAGAGAAATTAAAGCAAAAGTTAAAGTTTAAGAACACCACTAGAGCACACTGATTTATTAATCATTGGCTATTGGATGCCAAACATTTGGCAATTTTGACATAGTCTTAGAAGAAACTGCTACTTTTTTCCATTGGTAGCAAGGCATCTTTTATATACACCATCCCACAGACAGGATAGCACATACCACACGGCTTTTGATTTTCCAGTAACAGCCCAATGGGCTCACCGACAGGGATCAATCCTAGACCAACCGCACATCAAGCGAGTGCTTTACAACTGGGCTACATCCCGCCGTTAAATTAAAACAAACCACAGATGTTGAAACATTTCTGTTTATTCCATGTTCACAACATGTTAAGCACTATTATGTCTGTACAGATACAAGGATTACTGCATTTTCCGTTCATACACATCTCACACATGTTCACTGTTCATCTCATGTTTTGCTGACCATTTTTAACATGTTCCCACAAGTTCAGTTTGTTCACATTTGCAACATGTTCCCAAGTTCAGTTGATATATCACACTGTTCACACCTTTAACATCCATATATTCATAGTGTTAACATGTTTAATTTGTTCACATACATTGTTCACATTTTAATACCTTCAACATGTTCTACAATGTGTTCACATTTTAATACATGTACCTTCAACATATTCTACAATGTGTAATGTGAACAAACTAAACATGTTAGGGTAAAGCAGTGTGAGTTATGAACACTTTCAACATATTCTACAATGTTCAGAACACATCCTTTTCATTTAGTCCATTAACATTAATAATTTGCAATTTCTGTTCATATATCAGCTGGTTCACAGCAAACATTAGTTTTGTTCACACATCTCACATTAAGACTTCACACCAAGGGTGTTTAATCCCATGGTCCGATACATCCACATTTAGTTTGTTCATACATCAACATTTACTTTGTTCATACATTCATTTTTACTTTGTTCATACATCCATGTTTACTTTGTTCATACATCCACATTTGCTGTGTTCATACATTTACTTTGTTCATACATCCATGTTTACGGTGTTCATATATCCACGTTTACTGTGTTCATACATCCATGTTTACTTTGTTCATACATCCACATTTACTGTGTTCATTCATCCATATTTACTTTGTTCATACATCCACATTTATTCTTGTTCATATTATATCCACGTTTACTGTGTTCATACATCCACGTTTACTTTGTTCATACATCCACATTTACTGTGTTCATTCATCCATATTTACTTTGTTCATACATCCACATTTATTCTTGTTCATACATCTACATTTACTTTGTTCATACATCTACATTTGCTGTGTTCATACATCACATTTACTGCGTTCATTCATACACATTTATTCTTGTTAATACATTCATTCACATACCATACTCCATTCATACATGTATCTTCAATATTCAAGTTATTAAAAAATATATATAACTTTAAAAAAAAAAAAAAAAATGTATTTATTTCCTGCCAGTTTATATTTTGATTTCATGCTCACTGGTGAAAACAGCATAAATGCAGTGATTTTAGTGGCAGTGACTTTAGTCAGAAATTTCCATGTTAGCCCAGATGCAGGGGGTCCTTGGTTCAAATCCCCTCAGTGGAGGTTGATTTATCTGTTATATAAAATCTACATGTTCTTGTGTTATTATGTACACAATGCAATATGTTGTACCATTATAAAATATTGTGATCTCCTATAAAATTCTATAACGGTCCTGTCCTGTTTTAACATATTGTAACCGGCTATAAAATTCTATAACGGTCCTGTCCTGTTTTAACATATTGTAACCGGCTATAAAATTCTATAACGGTCCTGTCCTGTTTTAACATATTGTAACCAGCTATAAAATTCCATATAGTCCTGTTATAAAATACTCTAACCTTCATGTCCTGTTATATAAAAGGCTGTGACATATAAAATTCTATATAGTCTTGTCCTGTTATAAAATACTCTAACCTGCTATAACATTCTAGTCATGTCCTGTTATATAAAAGGCTGTGACATATAAAATTTTATATGGTCTTGTCCTGTTATAAAATAGTGTGACCTGCTATAAAATTCTATATAGTCTTGTCCTGTTATAAAATACTCTTAACCTGCTATAAAATTCTAGTCATGTCCTGTTATATAAAAGGCTGTGACATATAAAATTTTATATGGTCTTGTCCTGTTATAAAATAGTGTGACCTGCTATAAAATTCTATATAGTCTTGTCCTGTTATAAAATACTCTTAACCTGCTATAAAATTCTAGTCATGTCCTGTTATATAAAAGGCTGTGACATATAAAATTTTATATGGTCTTGTCCTGTTATAAAATAGTGTGACCTGCTATAAAATTCTATATAGTCTTGTCCTGTTATAAAATACTCTTAACCTGCTATAAAATTCTAGTCATGTCCTGTTATATAAAAGGCTGTGACATATAAAATTTTATATGGTCTTGTCCTGTTATAAAATAGTGTGACCTGCTATAAAATTCTATATAGTCTTGTCCTGTTATAAAATACTCTTAACCTGCTATAAAATTCTAGTCATGTCCTGTTATATAAAAGGCTGTGACATATAAAATTCTATATGGTCTTGTCCTGTTATAAAATAGTGTGACCTGCTATAAAATTCTATATAGTCTTGTCCTGTTATAAAATACTCTTAACCTGCTATAAAATTCTAGTCATGTCCTGTTATATAAAAGGCTGTGACATATAAAATTCTATATGGTCTTGTCCTGTTATAAAATAGTGTGACCTGCTATAAAATTCTATATAGTCTTGTCCTGTTATAAAATACTCTAACCTGCTATAACATTCTACAGTCATGTCCTGTTATATAAAAGGCTGTGACATATAAAATTTTATATGGTCTTGTCCTGTTATAAAATAGTGTGACCTGCTATAAAATTCTATATAGTCTTGTCCTGTTATAAAATACTCTTAACCTGCTATAAAATTCTAGTCATGTCCTGTTATATAAAAGGCTGTGACATATAAAATTCTATATGGTCTTGTCCTGTTATAAAATAGTGTGACCTGTTATAAAATTCTATATGGTCTTGTCCTGTTATAAAATAGTGTGACCTGCTATAAAATTCTATATAGTCTTGTCCTGTTATAAAATACTCTTAACCTGCTATAAAATTCTAGTCATGTCCTGTTATATAAAAGGCTGTGACATATAAAATTCTATATGGTCTTGTCCTGTTATAAAATAGTGTGACCTGCTATAAAATTCTATATGGTCTTGTCCTGTTATAAAATACTCTTAACCTGCTATAAAATTCTATATAGTCTTGTCCTGTTATATAAAAGGCTGTGACATATAAAATTCTATATGGTCTTGTCCTGTTATAAAATAGTGTGACCTGCTATAAAATTCTATATAGTCTTGTCCTGTTATAAAATACTCTTAACCTGCTATAAAATTCTAGTCATGTCCTGTTATATAAAAGGCTGTGACATATAAAATTCTATATGGTCTTGTCCTGTTATAAAATAGTGTGACCTGCTATAAAATTCTATATAGTCTTGTCCTGTCATAAAACAGCGTGACCTGCTATAAGATTCTATGTCTTTGTTGTGTTATAAAATAATGTGACCTGTTATAAAATTCTAGTCAACAGAAACAAATATTGTGATCTGCTATAAAATTCTATATAGTCTTGTCCTGTTATAAAATACTGTCACCTGCTATAAAATTCTACACTTTCTTGACATAGCTGTTATAAAAGGTGGTGATGTATAAAATTCTACGGTTTTGTCTTTTTATAAAATATTGTGACCTGCAATAAAGTTCTATACAGTCTTTTTCTGTTTTTAAAAAACCAAAAATTCAGACCTGCTATAAAATTCTAAATAGTCTTGTCACGTTTTAAAAAATTGTGACCTTCTATAAAATTCTATACAGGCTTATCTCGTTAT
Source organism: Gigantopelta aegis (assembly GCF_016097555.1). Lineage (NCBI taxonomy): Eukaryota > Metazoa > Mollusca > Gastropoda > Neomphalida > Peltospiridae > Gigantopelta > Gigantopelta aegis. Next base: position 37,588,300 of record NC_054705.1, on the reverse strand, counting down.
AAAATATTGTGACCCACTATAAAATTCTATACAGTCTTGTGCTGTATTAAAATGTGATTTGCTATAAAAAAAATTACACTGTCTTGCCCTGTCCTGTTACAAAAGGTTGTGACCTATAAAATTTTATCTGTCTTGTCTTGTCATAAAATACTGTGACCTGCAATAAAATTCTTTAGTCTTTTCCGGTTATAAAATATTGTGACCTGCAAAAAAAATATATACAGGCTTGTCCTGTTCTAAAATATTGTGACCTGCAAAAAAAATATATACAGGCTTGTCCTGTTCTAAAATATTGTGACCTGCAAAAACATTCTATAGACGTTTCCTGTTCTAAAATGTGTTGACCTGCTATAAAATCTTATAGTCTTGTTCTATTTAAAAAACTGACCTGCTATAAAATTCTAAACGGGCTTGTCCTGTTATAAAATACTGTGACCTGCTATAAAATTCTATCTGGTTTCTCCCATTATTAAATATTGTGACCTGCTATAAAATTCCAAAAAGGCTTGCCCTGTTATAAAATACTGTGACCTGCTATAAAATTCTATAGGGTTTCTCCCATTATAAAATATTGTGACCTGCCATAAAATTCTATACAGGCATGTCCTGTTATAAAATATTGTGACCTGCTATAAAAAAAATTCTATACATGGTTGTCCTGAATTATAAAACACTACAACGCTTTTTTCCAAGATTATTACTCCTGTATTTACAGATGAAAACAGGGCTTCTAGATTATGGTAGCCCCACTCCCATGGCTAGTGATATTAAATGTTGGGCTAGTAAATAACTACTACTGCTATGCCCAACGGCTAGTGAAAAAAAGTCGAATGCTGTTGTTAAGTCTATTTTGTAAATATGAATACCCCCCCCCCCCCCCCCACCCAATGTTAGTGTTTGTAAGCTCTATCTCCCTTTTTAGGTGACATCCGACTATTACTATTAATTAGTAAATTTTATTAATTTAAAGTAGGGCAAGTGAATTTTTAATTGTGGCTATTAAATTTTTCAAATCACTGATCACATGGCTAGTGGATTTTATAAACATTTTAGAAGCCCGGATGAAAATGTGTTACACACAGACTTACAGAGACAGAGACACACAGACACACAGACAGACATACAGAAAGACAGACATGCTGAGAAAGAGTTTAAAGAATATATATACACCGGAGTCATGCATAAATCGTCCATATAAAATACTACACATCACCTTGGTATAAATATTATACACCGACCCATTACAATACTAAGCCTTGTTCTGGTATGCAACATACATGGTCTTTTTATAAAATATACTGATGGAAAAAAATAAAGGAACACAAACTTAGGTAGTACTAAACCAAATAACTTCCAGCTGGGTCCAAGTTCAAGGTGCACCAAACTTTTGATAGAGAAGTGAACACCGCAAGTAATAAATGTGTTGGGTGTAATAAAAAAAAAAAAGTTTCATCTAGGCAAAAAATGTATGCAATTTTATTTCATCTAGTACCACTGTGTCAAGTAGCCTTGTCCTGTTATAAAATACTGTAACCTGCTATATAGTTCTGCACTTTCTTGTCCCGTTATGAAATACTGTAACCTGCTATATAGTTCTGCACTTTCTTGTCCCGTTATCAAACTCTGTAACCTGCTATATAGTTCTGCACTTTCTTGTCCCGTTATCAAACTCTGTAACCTGCTATATAGTTCTGCACTTTCTTGTCCCGTTATCAAACACTGTAACCTGCTATATAGTTCTGCACTTTCTTGTCCCGTTATCAAACACTGTAACCTGCTATATAGTTCTGCACTTTCATGTCCCGTTATCAAACACTGTAACCTGCTATATAGTTCTGCACTTTCATGTCCCGTTATCAAACACTGTAACCTGCTATATAGTTCTGCACTTTCATGTCCCGTTATCAAACACTGTAACCTGCTATATAGTTCTGCACTTTCATGTCCCGTTATCAAACACTGTAACCTGCTATACAGTTCTACACTTTCATGTCCCGTTATCAAATACTGTAACCTGCTATACAGTTCTACACTTTCTTGTCCCGTTATGAAATACTGTAACCTGCTATACAGTTCTACACTTTCATGTCCCGTTATGAAATACTGTAACCTGCTATATAGTTCTACACTTTCATGTCCCGTTATGAAATACTGTAACCTGCTATATAGTTCTGCACTTTCTTGTCCTGTTATGGGGCGGGATGTAGCCCAGTGGTAATGTGTTCTCTTGATGCGTGGTCGGTCTAGGATCGATCCCCGTCAGTGGACCCATTGGACCATTTCTCATTCCAGCCAGTGCTTCACAACTGGTATAACAAAGACTGTGGTGTGTACTATCCTGTCTGTATGGATGGTGCATATAAAAGATCCCTTGCTGCTAATCGAAAATAGTAGCCCATGTAGTGGCGACAGCGGGTTTCCTCTCTCAATATCTGTGTGGTCCTTAACCATATGTCCGACACCATATAACCGTAAATACAACGTGTTGAGTGTGTTGTTAAATAAAACATTTCCTTCATTTCTTCCTATAGAAATGAATTTAATTTGGTCTAAAATACATGTACCATGTGTTCCCTTATTTCTTTACATCAGTATATACTAAGTACTGTCCCAATATAAAATTTGATACACACTGTCCTGATACAAAATACCTGATATAAAATAATGTCTTGCTATAAAAGACGTAAAGCATACTCATCTTGTTTTACAATATACAAGATCTTCTTATACACTAGGTTCGAATGTAACAATTTGTCACCCACAGTATTTGTTTTATAAATTGCCGAGGACAAACCGGCCTGCCGACGGCAGTTTTGAGCCCCATTAATAAATATGACTGAAAGATTATTGTTTTTGTATATAAACATATTTCAAATGTGCAAATAAATACTGGTAGATGATGTACACCAGATATATTAATTTTGCTGTCGTTGTGGAGTTTTACAGACGGCAGTAATTTTTATCCAGCGGCACAAACGTACGGTCGGTGATGCCCCGACGCACAGCAATTTATATCTTGACTGCAATTGCTGTTGTTAAGTTCAAGCCTTGGTTATACAGTTAATACACCCATAGTCCTATTATAAATATTATAATATATGGTCCTGTTATAAAATATACTATACATCCTGTTATAAAATATGTCCTACAATAAAATATGATGCTGTACAGTTATGAAATATTGCCTTCCTGTACAAATTGTATACATTCTTGTCCTGTCATAAAATATACTGAGCACAAAAAGAAATGCAGACATAATTTTCAGTTGTAATTAAAAAAATGTATCCTATAACTTACCCATAATATCCACGTCATAAACCCATTTGATATATACCATTATCCTATAACTTACCCATAATATTCATGTCATAAACCCATTTGATATTTACCATTATCCTATAACTTACCCATAATATCCACGTCATAAACCCATTTGATATTTACCATTATCCTATAACTTACCCATAATATCCACGTCATAAACCCATTTGATATTTACCATTATCCTATAACTTACCCATAATATCCATGTCATAAACCCATTTGATATTTACCATTATCCTATAACTTACCCATAATATCCACGTCATAAACCCATTTGATATTTACCATTATCCTATAACTTACCCATAATAAACTGTAAGGTAAGATACTAAAGTTAATTCATGTTTTAGGACTTAATAAAACAGAACACTATGGTAATAAAATTAATTTTAAGTTCCATGCTTGATAAAATAATGAACTACAGTTCTGAAGTTAATTCATCTTTCTTAACTATCTTAAAATGGAAAAATACAGTACTATTAAATTAGTGATCCATGACTTGATAAAACAGTAAACTACTAATTTAAAAGTTAATTCCTGAACCATGACTTGATAAAACAGTAAACTACTAATTTAAAAGTTAATTCGTGAACCATGACTTGATAAAACAGTAAACTACTAATTTAAAAGTTAATTCGTGATCTATGACTTGATAAAACAGTAAACTACTAATTTAAAAGTTAATTCCTGAACCACGACTTGATAAAACAGTAAACTACTAATTTAAAAGTTAATTTGTGATCCATGACTTGATAAAACAGTAAACTACTAATTTAAAAGTTAATTCCTGAACCATGACTTGATAAAACAGTAAACTACTAATTTAAAAGTTAATTCGTGATCTATGACTTGATAAAACAGTAAACTACTAATTTAAAAGTTAATTCGTGATCTATGACTTGATAAAACAGTAAACTACTCATTTAAAAGTTAATTCCTGAACAATGACTTGATAAAACAGTAAACTACTAGTTTAAAAGTTAATTAGTGATCCATGACTTGGTAAAACAGTAAACTACCGTATTTGACCGGAAATAAGCCCAGGGGGCCAAGACAACTCATTGTGAGCTTAGCATGGGGTGGGCTTATTCCCAGACAAAGGGCCAGTTTTGTTGAAAATGTTTTTAATAATAATAATTAAAATAAATAATAATACTTAAATGAACTAGGAAGAAAACAAAAAACGTTCAGTAGCATATCTATTAATTAGTGTTCCATTTGTTATTAATAAATAATAATTGTTTATGAATTAAATTGTGGGTTTTTTTACTAGTATCTAATTATCAGAAACACCTTCTATGTTACAATTACTTACCAGTGCTGTTTATTTACATCCAAAATTTAATGCTGAGAAGACTTAAAACAACAGCAATTAACAACAAACTCAATAGTGTATACACACGTTTCTGACACAGGCAGCCAGCTTACACTACAAAGAATTATCAATCTAAGGTCATTGTTCTTAGCCAATCAGAATAAGGTATTTGCTTAATTAGCATTAACTGCGGACCCAGTGTGGTGGTAAAAATAGACATTGGTTTTTAGTTCATACTTGGGCTTGGATACTTCAGAGAAATACTGCAGGCATGAAATTGAAAACAATGTTACACACTGTTATTGTTAGACTGCTAAATCTCACTGGTGGTAAAATATTGTGTTACATTTGTGTTTCATTATCTGCAGGAGGTATGACCTTTTAAATGAACTTTGAGCAAACTTGAAATTTCATGTTATTTATAAGGTGACGAAGTTGGGGGTGGGCTTATTTACGAATGAGGGCCTAATTTCTTAAATGCTATCAAAACGGAGGTGGGCTTATTCAAAGACATGGGCTTATTTCCGGTCAAATACGGTACTCATTTAAAAGTTAATTCCTGAACCATGACTTGATAAAACAGTAAACTACTAATTTAAAAGTTAATTAGTGATCCATGACTTGATAAAACAGTAAACTACTAATTTAAAAGTTAATTCCTGAACCATGACTTGATAAAACAGTAAACTACTAATTTAAAAGTTAATTCGTGAACCATGACTTGATAAAACAGTAAACTACTAATTTAAAAGTTAATTTGTGATCTATGACTTGATAAAACAGTAAACTACTAATTTAAAAGTTAATTCCTGAACCATGACTTGATAAAACAGTAAACTACTAATTTAAAAGTTAATTCATGAACCATGACTTGATAAAACAGTAAACTACTAATTTAAAAGTTAATTCGTGAACCATGACTTGATAAAACAGTAAACTACTAATTTAAAAGTTAATTCGTGAACCATGACTTGATAAAACAGAAAACTACTAATTTAAAAGTTAATTCATGAACCATGACTTGATAAAACTGAAAACAGCTATGCTAGAGCTGTGCAGTCTTGAGATTTCTCCCTTCAGTAGCTAGATCAAGTTTGAGGTCCATCGTTTAAAATAGATAGTGTTTATAGTTGAATTCCAACACTTGATAAAACAGCTAGTTTATTGTTGAGTTCCATCACTTGATAAAACAGCTAGAGTCACTTGATAAAACAGCTACAGTTTACTGTCGAGTTCCAACACTTAACAAAACAGCTAGAGTCACTTGATAAAACAGCTAGTTTATTGCAGAATTCCATCACTGTTTTATTTAGTTTTTGTGTGAGTTTACTCCCTCCATTAAGTAGCTAGATCAAGTTTATTGTCAAGTTCTAATACTTAATAAAAGAGGTAAAGTTTATAGTTGAATTCCAACACTTGATAAAATAGCTAGAGATTATTGTCAAGTTCAAACACAGCAGCTCGAGTTTATAGTTGAGTTCCAACACTTGATAAAACAACTGAAGTTTATTGTTGAGTTCTATCACTTGATAAAACAACCAGAGTTCATGGTTGAGTTCCAACACTTGATAAAACAACTAAAGTTAATAGTTGAGTTCCAACACTCAATAAAACAACTAGAGTTAACAGTTGAGTTCCATCACTTGATAAAACAGCTAGAGTTGATAGTTGAGTTTCATCACATGATAAAACAGCTAGAGTTTATGGTTGAGTTTCAACACTTGATTGAGATTACTGTTGAGTTCCAACACATGATAAAACAACTAGAGTTAATAGTTGAATTCCATCACATGATAAAACTACTAGAGTTAACAGTTAAGTTCTATCACTTGATAGAGTTTACAGTTGAGTTTCAACACTTGATGGAGTTTACTGTTGAGTTCCAACACCTGATAAAACAACTAGAGTTAATAGTTTGAGTTCCATCACTTGATAAAACAGCTAGAGTTTATGTTTGAGTTTCAACACTTGATTGATTGAGATTACTGTTGAGTTCCAACACCTGATAAAACTACTAGAGTTTATAGTTGAATTCCATCACATGATAAAACTACTAGAGTTAATAGTTGAGTTCTATCACTTGATAAAACAGCTAGAGTTTACGGTTGAGTTTCAACACTTGATGGAGTTTACTGTTGAGTTCCAACACCTGATAAAACAACTAGCGTTAATAGTTGAGTTCTATCACTTGATAAAACAGCTAGAGTTTACGGTTGAGTTTCAACACTTGACAGAGTTTACTGTTGAGTTTCAACACCTGGTAAAACAACTAGAGTTAATAGTTCGAGTTCCATCACTTGATAAAACAGCTAGAGTTTATGTTTGTGTTTCAACACTTGATTGATTGAGATTACTGTTGAGTTCCAACACCTGATAAAACTACTAGAGTTAATAGTTGAATTCCATCACATGATAAAACTACTAGTTAATAGTTAAGTTCTATCACTTGATAGAGTTTACAGTTGAGTTTCAACACTTGATGGAGTTTACTGTTGAGTTCCAACACCTGATAAAACAACTAGAGTTAATAGTTTGAGTTCCATCACTTGATAAAACAGCTAGAGTTTATGTTTGAGTTTCAACACTTGATTGATTGAGATTACTGTTGAGTTCCAACACCTGATAAAACTACTAGAGTTTATAGTTGAATTCCATCACATGATAAAACTACTAGAGTTAATAGTTCGAGTTCCATCACTTGATAAAACAGCTAGAGTTTATGTTTGTGTTTCAACACTTGATTGATTGAGATTACTGTTGAGTTCCAACACCTGATAAAACTACTAGAGTTAATAGTTGAATTCCATCACATGATAAAACTACTAGAGTTAATAGTTGAGTTCTATCACTTGATAAAACTACTGGAGTTAATAGTTGAGTTCCATCACATGATAAAACAGGTGAAGTTTATAGCTGAGTTTCAACACTTGACAGAGTTTATTCTTGAGTTTGTTCTCGGTCACTCAAAGACTCGGACTTGGAGCGTGCTCTGTGGCCCGCTGATCGTCGGAATTTCTCCGACAGTTTCTCTTGTTTGTTCTCAGTGGCGCTTCTGTCTCCATCGGCATTTTTTGGCAGATCGTTCCAGCTGACACTCTTCCCCCCGCTCGGGGAGGTGGGTTCACTGGTCGGGGTCGTCACCCGCTCCACTTTGAAGTTAGTCGATCGAGGGATGGACAATGATCGAGAAATGGACGATACACGCTTCCGTGACCGGTTCCATTTCAGTTTGTTGGGAACAGCACACATGTGACTGGGCTGGATTACGTAACTGAAACAGAATACGAAATAAAATTGAATTAATAGATAATGATGTGCAACAATCTCTTTAGTATACGTACATTAATTAATTGGTGAACTCTGGGGAGAAAAGTATATAGAAGAAATGATAATAATCGTACACAATAATCCACTTAGTAGACATGCACATTGGTAAAATATGGGTAAAAAAACAGTATACATAACAATTTTTTTATAATAATCAAAAAATTTAATTAATGTTATAGTCCTACACAATCATAGTCTGAAATTAAAACATCATAGTCCTACATTATCCTATTGCAGTCATACAGTATACATTTTACAATTATAATCCTCATGGTTACACTACATTATACACACAAAACAGTCGTATACATTATTCGTTGTACTGTTATAAATCCATAGTCCTACATTATCCTATTGCAGTCATACATTATACATTTTACATAATCCTACATTATACACAGAACAGTCGTATACATTATTCATTGTACTGTTATAAATCCATAGTCCTACATTATCCTATTGCAGTCATACATTATACATTTTACATAATCCTACATCATTCATAGAACAGTCATATACATTATTCATTGTACTACCTGTATGTTATAAATCCGTAGTCCTACATTATACACTGGACTATTCTAGTGCTACATTATACAGTAGAAACCCTCTCTAAACTGGATGTTTTCCATTGTCCTGTGGTTTACGCATCTTGCAACACTAAAGTTGACCTCTCTAAAACAGAAACTTCTCTAAACTGAAAACTGGATGAATAATTCAGTCCCAAACTCTTTTATTTAGTACAAATTGTACCTCTGAAAACTGGACAATCAGACCATATTATCAATCATTATGGCGTTACTATTGTTGCATTTATCGTCACTTCGCTGTCTTCAGCCGGATTACCTGACTGCGAACATACTAGTGCAATATACACATACATGTCAACTCTTATGGATCACCCGTAAGACTTACAGATTTGTTAGCATTTGACAGTCTTACGGGCGTAGGACAAATTCCTTATGGGTAACACGCATTTTCAGGTTTTTATTTTTTTCATTATCATTATTTTTACATGACTCGTTATCATCTAAGTAAGCCATCCTTCGTGATTCTTCGTGATTTTCGTTGTCCTTTCGTGAATCGGTAAACGGCCATTTTGTCGTATTTATTTTGGATGAGAGCTGCCACCTAGCGGATATATGTGCACTAATCAAAATTGTACTTGTTAATAGTCTCGATTTTCATTTTCATGTTGCCTTGAATTTAAAATCATCAGTTCCCCCGTCCTTTTGCAGCTCGCTTATGGATTTCTTATGGATTTTTGTCCACAGTCTTACAGGTGTTGATCAGTAAAGGTTGGCATCTATGAATATACACATGCTGATGATGTGTAATCACTGTTACATATGACTGGGTACGGTTGCCAAATAACAATTAAGCAATTCAAGATTAAGTGGCACCTTTGATATACTTCACCAATATTTGTTTTGAGATATTTTCACCAATATGTTTATAGTTTGCTTCAAGGATAGACACCGCAACAATGAATTTAATCCACTGTCTTTCTATTGTTTTGAATTTGAATTTGTTTTAAAACCATTTTCATTTAGCAAAATAAAGAGTAGGCAAAAGTAATGGTGGGTTTTCAGTGTTAAAAAGATGTCAGCAGCGTTTCATTGCCATATCGACTTTCAACATGGAACGTCCAGCTAAATGTTGCCGTATTGAATTATCACTTGATAAACTTACCATCATAAAAAGTTTTAAAAGAATATAAGCAAACATTAAAATATCTTAAAGGCATATTTTCAAAGATCACTGACCTATTTAATGGTCTAAAAAAAGTATATATTACCTGAACAAAAATAATTTGATTTGTTCCTAAATGTACTTTATTCAACCTTCTTCATAACCACCATACTCCATTTATTAATGAGATTTTGTAAAAATAATTGAATTATTGCAATGGTCCATAATTCAAAAACTAAAATTGCCGAGAGGAATGACATCGATTTCATTCCATCATGGTTCAGTTAAGGTGATGAGATAGCTAGATTTGGTTTCCAACAATTAATGTAATTTTTATTTATTATCCATTTTTAAAGAAATAAGGTCCTTAAATCCGTGACAGTATGCCTTTAAGTCAAAGGTTCTTTACTGGATTATTATTTGTTGGATCAATCTTCAATACCAAATTATTTAAAAAAAAAAAAAAAAATCTTCAATACAAGTATAAAGCTGAATATGAATAGAACACCAGCGGAAACAAACAACAGAGAACAACAAAAACGTTTGTATCAATACAAACCTCTGAAAACCGAACAAAATATTTCGTCCGTTGTATGTCCGGTTTAAAGAGGTTTCACAATTCATTGTACTACAATTATAATCCAACACTGTACTTGATAAAGCTAAACTTACATGATATCTCCATGCCGGAGCTTCCTCTTGGGGGAGGGATTTACAATAACATAAGATAACGTCTGCCCTGGAGACTTGTCAGTAACTGAAAGAGTAAAAGCATTACTTAAAGCCATGACAGCGAAATGTAAAATCGGAGTCCAAACTCTATAACACTAAATATACTGTTATAAAGAGACTCTTCACCATATACAAATTTAAGGCAAAATTATTTACATTACAAAAACAACAACACCAGCAACATGTGTGTGTGTGTGTGTGTGTGTGTGTGCGTGCGTGCATGTGTCTGTGTGCGTGTGTGCGTGCATGTGTCTGTGTGTGTGTGTGTGTATATGTCTGCATGTGTGTGTGTGTATGTGTGTCTGCATACTTGTTGTGTGTGTGTGTGTGTGTGTGTGTGTCTGCATGTGTGTGTGTGTCTGCATGTGTGTGTGTGTCTGCATGTGTTTGGGCATGCGTGTGTGTGTGTTTGTGTGTGTGTGTGTGTGTGTGTGTGTGTGTGATCTCCACAGTGACGGTTGTCATGGTAACCTACCTCTCTCCGGGTGCATGTTGAGACTCTTGAGTCGACTGGCGATGAGATCGAGGATGTCGGTGTTGTCCTTGTCACCGCTGAACAGTTTCCCCTTCGACAACGACGGCCGACCCCGCGACCCCTTCATCTTTCGGATGTTGTTGTTCTCTATCTGTCAAACAAAACAAAACACCACCACTATATATAGTACATTGATTTAATAATCATCGGCCACTTGTTCTCTTATCTATCAACAAAACACCACCACTATATATAGTACATTGATTTAATAATCATCGGCCACTTGTTCTCTTATCTATCAACAAAACACCACCACTATATATAGTACATTGATTTAATAATCATCGGCCACTTGTTCTCTTATCTATCAACAAAACACCACCACTATATATAGCACATTGATTTAATAATCATCGGCCACTTGTTCTCTTATCTATCAACAAAACACCACCACTATATATAGCACATTGATTTAATAATCATCGGCCAATTGTTCTCTTATCTATCAACAAAACACCACCACTAGAGCACATTGGTTTAATAATCATCGGCCAATTGTTCTCTTATCTGTCAACAAAACACCACCACTATATATAGCACATTGATTTAATAATCATCGGCCACTTGTTCTCTTATCTATCAACAAAACACCACCACTATATATAGTACATTGATTTAATAATCATCGGCCACTTGTTCTCTTATCTATCAACAAAACACCACCACTATATATAGTACATTGATTTAATAATCATCGGCCACTTGTTCTCTTATCTATCAACAAAACACCACCACTATATATAGTACATTGATTTAATTATCATCGGCCACTTGTTCTCTTATCTATCAACAAAACACCACCACTATATTTAGTACATTGATTTAATAATCATCGGCCACTTGTTCTCTTATCTAACAACAAAACACCACCACTATATATAGTACATTGATTTAATAATCATCGGCCACTTGTTCTCTTATCTGTCAACAAAACACCACCACTAGAGCACATTGGTTTAATAATCATCGGCCAATTGTTCTCTTATCTGTCAACAAAACACCACCACTAGAGCACATTGGTTTAATAATCATTGGCCAATTGTTCTCTTACCTGTCAACAAAACACCACCACTAGAGCACATTGGTTTAATAATCATTGGCCAATTGTTGTTCTCTATCTGTCAACAAAACAACACCACTAGAGCACATCGGTTTAATAATCATCAGCCAATTGTTTTTCTCTATCTGTCAACAAAAGAAAACAACACCACTAGAGCACATCGGTTTAATAATCATCAGCCAATTGTTGTTCTCTATCTGTCAACAAAACACCACCACTAGAGCACATTGGTTTAATAATCATTGGCCAATTGTTGTTCTCTATCTGTCAACAAAAAAACACCACTAGAGCACATTGGTTTAATAATCATCGGCCAATTGTTGTTTTCTATCTGTCAACAAAACAAAACAACACCACTAGAGCATATTGGTTTAATAATCATCGGCCAATTGTTGTTCTCTATCTGTCAACAAAACACCACCACTAGAGCACATTGGTTTAATAATCATCGGCCAATTGTTTTTCTCTGTCTGTCAACAAAACAACCCCAGTGTCGGTAATGTGTTTAGGTTTATATTAAAATTATTTTATTTACATTGCGAGGTGCGTTACAATGACTGTCACGTCATTGTTTAATCAGCTTATTGGGAAGGAAGGAAGGAAATGTTTTATTTAATGACGCATTCAACACATTTTATTTACGGTTCTATGGCATCAGAAATATAGTTAAGGACCACAGATATTGAGAGTGGAAACCCACTGTCGCCACTTTATGGACTACTCTTTTTCGATTAGCAGCAACGGATCTTTTATATACACCATCCCACAGACGAGATAGTACATACTACAGAATTTGTTACACCAGTTGTGGGATGTGTTCTCCTGCGCAGGGTTGTGGAAGGTTTGATCAAATAGTGGGAGACTCCCACGGAATCTGGAAGGGTTGACAGGTCTGTACTGGGAGACTCCCACGGAATCTGGAAGGGTTGACAGGTCTGTACTGAGAGACTCCCACGGAATCTGGAAGGGTTGACAGGTCTGTACTGGGAGACTCCCACGGAATCTGGAAGGGTTGACAGGTCTTCTTTCAAACAGGTGGGGGGAACCACACCTCTAAGTGACATTGCATAACATGATACGGAAATTTGGGTCAATGAGAGGTGAGGGCTTAAAAAGTGTGCAGTTATACACATTTATTGCACACTTTTGTCAATGGGGAAAATAACCTAAGCATAATACAAAGTATGTTATCTGACTTGTATCTCAAACGTAAGTGATATTGCATGACATTAGTAAGTTTGGCTCAGTGAGGTTTAAAAAGTGTGTGGTTATAAACATTTATTGCACACTTTTGTCAATGGGGAAAATAACCTAAGCATAATACAAAGTATGTTATCTGACTTGTATCTCAAACGTAAGTGATATTGCATGACATTAGTAAGTTTGGCTCAGTGAGGTTTAAAAAGTGTGTGGTTATAAACATTTATTGCACACTTTTGTCAATGGGGAAAATAACCTAAGCATAATACAAAGTATGTTATCTGACTTGTATCTCAAACGTAAGTGATATTGCATGACATTAGTAAGTTTGGCTCAGTGAGGTTTAAAAAGTGTGTGGTTATAAACATTTATTGCACACTTTTGTCAATGGGGAAAATAACCTAAGCATAATACAAAGTATGTTATCTGACTTGTATCTCAAACGTAAGTGATATTGCATGACATTAGTAAGTTTGGCTCAGTGAGGTTTAAAAAGTGTGTGGTTATAAACATTTATTGCACACTTTTGTCAATGGGGAAAATAACCTAAGCGTAGTACAAACATATTATCTGATTTATACCTCGAACCCAGGCACAGATGCAGGATTTCTGATGGGGGGGGGTGGGGGGGGGGGGGGGGTGTCCAAATGTGACGACTGATTTCTCCTTTTACACAGAACAGTTAATATAATCACGTTTTCCCCTTAAAGGTTATGGTCGGTTTTCAAAAAGGAGGGTCTGGACCCCTGGACCCCCTCCCCCCCCCCGGATCTGCTACTAAAACCTAAGTGACTGCATGACATTAGTAAGTTTGGGATCAGTGAAAGGTGAGGTTTAAAAAGTGTGCGGTCATACACATTTATTGCACACTTTTGGCAATGGAGAAAACAGCCTAAGCATAGTAAAAACCATACTTTATGTATTATGTGACTTGTACCATGTGCCTAACGCATGAAGTGATATGGAAGTCTGGCTCGGTTGGATGTAGGGTTTAAAAAGTGTGCGGTTATACACATTTATTGCACACTTTTGTCAATGGGCTAAACAGCCCAAGTGTGGTACAAAGCGTATATTACTGGACTTGTACCATGTGCCTAATTACATATTAAATGACACGATACGGACATTTGGCTCAGTGACGTGTGGAGTTTAAAAATGTTGCGGTTATACACATTTATTGCACACTTTTGTCAATTTTAAAAAACAAAGCATTCTGCAAAACATGTCATCTGACTTGTATCTCACCCTATGTGATGTTGCATAATGTGATAAGGGAGTTTGGCTTCGTGAGAGGGGGTGTTTAAAACGTGTGCGGTTATACAGATGTATTGCACACTTTTGTCAAAGAGAAAACAACCTAACCGTGGTAGAGAATCTGTTATTTCTCTAACAGAAGTTTAGCATCTTTACCTACTGATGTCGCATAATGTGATAAGTAAGTTTGGCTTAATTAGTGAGAAGTGGGGTTTAAAAAGTGTGAGGCTATATAGATTTATTGCATAATTTTGTTAACGGAGAAAACAATGAAAGCATGGTTACAAAGCATGTTATTAGACTTATATCTTACCCCTAAGTAATATGGCATAATGTGATAAGTTTAGCTTAGTGAGAGTTGGGGTTTACAAAGTGTGCGGTTATACACATTAATTGCACTTTTGTCAACAGGGAAAATAACTTAAGCATGGTTATACCAAGCAGGATATCTGACTTGTACCTCACCCCTAGTGATGTTGCATGATGCGATAAGGAAGTTTGCTTCATGGAGAGCTGAAATTTAAAAAGTTTGCGGTTATACAGATTTATTGCACACTTTTATCAAAGAGAAAACAGCCTACCATATTTTCCCATGTATTATGCGCACATACAGGTTAAAAATGGGGGTGCGCATAACAATAGAAAAAAAATCTTTTTATAATGTCCAGCGATCGCCCATAAAAAATTGTCGATCGGTAGTTTACAAGTTATTGACAGTGTTCATTACAACGAAACGCCAAAACACTCTTAAAAATTGCTTTTCACTTGTGATGGTTGTAATAAATGTAAAATAAATGTACAAAAGCATCCATACCTCACCAAAAAGTGCACAAAAATAGACCGTAAATATTTTAGATTTTCATGAGATTTAATTCGGCCATTTCCATCAAACCAGAAATATACGACACTATTATAAATGTAGAAATCTCGCACATTCATGTTGGGCACGAGAACCAAATGTAATATGCTATATTTTTGTTTTGTTTATTTATTAGTCATTTACAGTGTATGGGTATATACTTTTGTCTTGATTTATGCACGAGTGATATGTAAGTACACAAGTACTAGCCTACATTTTGTGTGACATGTAGATCTATGTACACAAGTACCTAACTAAAGTTTTGATTCTTAAATATACCGCTGCTTTCGCGTTTAGTTAATTTTGGTGACAGGTGGGAAAACTGTACATCTTGCATTCACCGTCAATTTTGTGGTTTAAAAAAACGGTGCACATTATATTGTGGTTTATGGGTTTTTTCTTGGAACAAAACATTCAAAGTGTGGGTGCACATATACACCGGTGCGCATAATACATTGGAAAATACGGTAAGTGTGGTAGAGAATCTGTCATTTCTCTAACAGAAGTTTAGCGACTCTACCTGTTCTTCCTTCTCCGCGCTGGGAGTCGGCTTCTTCTCCGTTCTATAAATAGCAATAGGGATTTCCCCAGTCGTGGAGCACAGACCAATGTAAAGGTCACCGTAAGTTGGGAACTGTGTAACTGTTGCTTTCTGAACACGAACCTGAAATGTAAAAAGAAATTATTCATCTAAATACACAGAACTAGACAATGAAAAGGAAAATCAACAATATTTCAATTTCAGTTTTGTTTTGTTTAACGACACCACTAGAGAACATTGATTTATTAATCATCGGCTATTGGATGTGAAACATTTGGTAATTCTGACATATAGTCTTAGAGAGGAAACCCGCTACATTTTTCCATAGCTAGGGATCTTTTATATGCACCATCCCACAGACAGGATAGCACATCCCACGGCCTTCGATATACCAGTCATGGTGCATTGGCTGGAACGAGAAATAGCCCATTGGGCCCACCGACGGGGATCGATCCCAAACAGACCACACATCAAGCGAACACTTTACTGCTGGACTACGTCCCGCCCACTGATATGAATGAATCACGAATTATCGGCATATTTGTGAAGGGATTCATAAATGTGTCATAACTCATCCCACAGACAAGATAGCACATACCACAGCCTTCGATATACCACACTGGCAGACATGTGAAGAAGAAAAAAAGAAGGATTTGAAGTTTAATTAGTTCACGGAAATAGTAGTTACAAGTAGTTAGATAAACTACATTAGTTAGTTACATACACTTAATTATTTACGTAAGCTGGAGTAACTAGTTTCACTAGAATATGGTAATTAGTTAAACTAGTTTTATTTGTTATATACATGTAATTAATTATGTAAACCAGATTAATTAGTGACAAAACCTAGATTAGCTACACACCAGGGGTCTGATTCACAAAGGTCTCTTAGGCTCTGCTAGACAACAAATCATCCTCTTTGCAAGTCTTTTAGCATTGCACTGCGAGATCGCAAAGTTGCGAGAGTTTAGTGAATTAGGCCCCTGAATAACTGTCCCATAGGAAGACTGCATATCTGAAGTGGGGGCACAACCTCTAGTGGGGGGCACAACCTCTAGTGGGGGGCACAATCTCTCGTGGGGGGCACAACCTCTAGTGGGGGCACAGCCTCTATAGAGGGGATATAACCATATTTTTACCTTTATTTATATAAGAGTAGGAAAAAACCACATACATTTTCGTCCTCAATTGGAAGGCACAGCCTGAGCTGGTAATTACAGACATGTAGTAGTTAGTTATTTACACTAATTACGTTAGTGCATAGAGTATACAGTTGAATGTCATTGGGTCGAACTCTCAAGGGTCGAATACACAGCAACACTCTAACCAAAAACAAAGTCCCGAGTTACACTTACACGATGTTGACTGAATGGTTGGGTCGAATACACCGCAACGCTCGAACCCAAAACAAAGTCCTGAGTTACACTTACACGATGTTGACTGAATGGTTGGGTCGAATACACCGCAACGCTCGAACCCAAAACAAAGTCCTGAGTTACACTTACACGATGTTGACTGAATGGTTGGGTCGAATACACCGCAACGCTTAAACCCAAATCGAAGTCCTGAGTTACACTCACACGATGTTGACTGAATGGTTGGGTCGAATATATCGCAACGCTTAAACCCAAAACAAAGTCCTGAGTTACACTTACACGATGTTGACTGAATGGTTGGGTCGAATACACCACAACGCTTAAACCCAAAACAAAGTCCTGAGTTACACTCACACGATGTTGACCGAATGGTTGGGTCGAATACACCGCAATGCTTAAACCCAAAACAAAGTCCTGAGTTACACTTACACGATGTTGACCGAATGGTTGGGTCGAATACACCGCAACGCTTAAACCCAAAACGAAGTCCTGAGTTACACTTACACGATGTTGACTGAATGGTTGGGTCGAATACACCGCAACGCTTAAACCCAAAACAAAGTCCTGAGTTACACTTACACGATGTTGACTGAATGGTTGGGTCGAATACACCGCAACGCTCGAACCCAAAACAAAGTCCTGAGTTACACTTACACGATGTTGACTGAATGGTTGGGTCGAATACACCGCAACGCTCGAACCCAAAACAAAGTCCTGAGTTACACTTACACGATGTTGACTGAATGGTTGGGTCGAATACACCGCAACGCTTAAACCCAAAACAAAGTCCTGAGTTACACTTACACGATGTTGACCGAATGGTTGGGTCGAATACACCGCAACGCTTAAACCCGAAACAAAGTCCTGAGTTACACTTACACGATGTTGACTGAATGGTTGGGTCGAATACACCACAACGCTTAAACCCAAAACAAAGTCCTGAGTTACACTTACACGATGTTGTCTGAATGGTTGGGTCGAATACACCGCAACGCTTAAACCCAAAACGAAGTCCTGAGTTACACGATGTTGACTGATTGGTTGGGTCGAATACACCACAACGCTTAAACCCAAAACGAAGTCCTGAGTTACACTTACACAATGTTGACTGATTGGTTGGGTCGAATACACCGCAACGCTTAAACCCAAAACAAAGTCCCGAGTTACACTTATACGATGTTGACTGAATGGTTGGGTCGAATACACCGCAACACTTAAACCCAAAACAAAGTCCTGAGTTACACTCACACGATGTTGTCTGAATGGTTGGGTCGAATACATCGCAACGCTTAAACCCAAAACAAAGTCCTGAGTTACACTCACACGATGTTGTCTGAATGGTTGGGTCGAATACACCGCAACGCTTAAACCCAAAACAAAGTCCTGAGTTACACTCACACGATGTTGTCTGAATGGTTGGGTCGAATACACCGCAACGCTTAAACCCAAAACGAAGTCCTGAGTTACACTTATACGATGTTGACTGAATGGTTGGGTCGAATACACCGCAACACTTAAACCCAAAACAAAGTCCTGAGTTACACTCACACGATGTTGTCTGAATGGTTGGGTCGAATACACCGCAACGCTTAAACCCAAAACAAAGTCCTGAGTTACACTCACACGATGTTGTCTGAATGGTTGGGTCGAATACACCGCAACGCTTAAACCCAAAACGAAGTCCTGAGTTACACGATGTTGACCGAATGGTTGGGTCAAATACACCGCAACGCTTAAACCCAAAACGAAGTCCTGAGTTACACTCACACGATGTTGACGGAATGGTTGGGTCGAATACACCGCAACGCTTAAACCCAAATCGAAGTCCTGAGTTACACTCACACGATGTTGACTGAATGGTTGGGTCGAATACACCACAACACTCGAACCCAAAACAAAGTCCTGAGTTACACTTACACGATGTTGACTGATTGGTTGGGTCGAATACACCGCAACGCTTAAACCCAAAACAAAGTCCCGAGTTACACTTATACGATGTTGACTGAATGGTTGGGTCGAATACACCGCAACACTTAAACCCAAAACAAAGTCCTGAGTTACACTTACACGATGTTGACTGAATGGTTGGGTCGAATACACCACAACACTCGAACCCAAAACGAAGTCCTGAGTTACACTCACATGATGTTGACTGAATGGTTGGGTCGAATACACAGCAACACTCTAACCCAAAACAAAGTCCTGAGTTACACTCACACGATGTTGACTGAATGGTTGGGTCGAATACACCGCAACGCTTAAACCCAAAACAAAGTCCTGAGTTACACTTACACGATGTTGACTGAATGGTTGGGTCGAATACACCACAACACTCGAACCCAAAACGAAGTCCTGAGTTACACTTACACGATGTTGACTGATTGGTTGGGTCGAATACACCGCAACGCTTAAACCCAAAACAAAGTCCCGAGTTACACTTATACGATGTTGACTGAATGGTTGGGTCGAATACACCGCAACGCTTAAACCCAAAACAAAGTCCTGAGTTACACTTACACGATGTTGACTGAATGGTTGGGTCGAATACACCGCAACGCTTAAACCCAAAACGAAGTCCTGAGTTACACGATGTTGACCGAATGGTTGGGTCAAATACACCGCAACGCTTAAACCCAAATCGAAGTCCTGAGTTACACTCACACGATGTTGACTGAATGGTTGGGTCTAATACACCGCAACACTCGAACCCAAATCGAAGTCCTGAGTTACACTTACACAATGTTGACTGAATGGTTGGGTCGAACTGCCTGATGGGTCGAACACTTTCTCGGGCACCAATGGGGTTTGAGCCAACAAGATTCAACTGTATACAATATAGTAATTAGTAACATACACTAGAGAAATGAGTTATATACACTAGAGAAATGAGTTATATACACTAGAGAGATGAGTTACATACACTAGAGAAATGAGTTACGTACGCTAGCGAGATGAGTTACATAATATGCTAGAGAGATAAGTCACGTATACTAGAGAAATGAGTCATGTACACTAGAGAAATGAGTTGCGTATGCTAGAGAAATGAGTCACGTACACTAGAGAGATAAGTCACGTACACTGGAGAGATAGGTCACGTACACTAGAGAAATGAGTCACATATGCTAGAGAAATTAGTCATGTACACTAGAGAGATAAGTCACGTACACTAGAGAACTGAGTCACGCACACTAGAGAAATGAGTCACGTACACTAGAGAGTAGTCACGTACACTAGAGAAATGAGTCATGTACACTAGAGAAATGAGTTACATACGCTAGAAAGATGGCCAGAGTTCTCCTGGGCATCGATTCCCAGCATGAGTCGAAGAAAACTGATCAGGTAGCCCTTGACGAATGTCTGAAAATTAAACCAAATCTACAGGTATAGGAAATACATGTGTAGCATGGACATGGAGGAAAAGAAATGATAAGCAAATACATGTATAGCATGGACATGGAGGAAAAGAAATGATAAGCAATGATACAATGTTCAGAGAAATTCATCAAAACTGGACGTTCAATAGCCTATAAGTCAAATCTTTTTCACCAAAACATTATTGTATAACTTGGGGGATTGTCTCATAAGAAAGTCAGAAAATTTCACCAAACCATATTACCATTTCTGGAATGATTGTGCAATTTTTGTTGTTGAACTACATGTATGCCCTGTATTTATACTCAAATATGTTAATTTGACAAATTAATATTTTTATAACCCTTTTTTTCTATTGCGAATATCAGAATATCACAACGTACAAAGCTGAAGTTTCAAAAATAATGTTCTTTTGTTTAAATATTGTACATATGAGCCATTTATGTTTTTTACTTGATTTGTCAATTCTGAATTAATGCTGTAAACCAGAGCCTACTGATATAACTCCTTGTAGCTTAAGTTAACTATTGTCTGTGTAACAACACAATGATTAGTCACCTGATAAAGGAGTCCATCCAACATGGACGCACTGAACATGTGACCCGCGGCGAACGGAAGACGGAAAAGATGTGGTAGATTTGAGCTTGTCTGTTCCTTCAGTTTCTGAGAAAAAAAAGAAGTGGAAATATACATTAAAATAAACAATTGGCACAGGTGTATGTTGTGAATTTGGGTCAAATTTCTTAAAATGTCTTTAGCAGCATTCTCATTATGTGATTAGTTGCACTGACTTGTTGCATACAATTTGTCAGCCCTATAAAAATTGGAACGTACAAGACTAAAGTCGTTATGATTTAGGTGTTCTCACAGCACGGTTCTATTGCATGCGACAAGTTGGTACGACTAATTGCATAATGAGACCGCCCCGTAAGCGACTAAACCACAATTCTTATTACTATTAACAGTACAACTAATATAGTCTTATTAGTATCGGAACCAGTTTATCCTAGTAGCACATGTGCTCCAGTGATGTGTACATTTGGTAAACATAATTCTATGAATTAAATGGAATAAACATTTATGAAATATTACCATTTTTCACTTCACATATACCCATGGTTACTATCAGTACTTCATTTATTTTCCCCAGGTCATTTTTCTCCCTCTCCTCAAGCGGGTTGCAAAATATATATCCTGGGAAGGGGGATCCACTGTTATTTGTGCTACAGGCCCCGCAGATACTTAAACCAGCTCTGATTACTATTAACAGTACAACTAATACAGACTGACGTACATAATATTATATTTCTCTTCTTTTTTTTTTTTACTTAAAATGCTTCATCTTCCACAAGGATGTAATTTTCTGTGTGAAATAAATGTCATACACATGTGAAGGTTAAAGTTAGTTTGTTCTGTTTAATGACACCACTAGAGCACACTGATTTATTAATCAGTGGTTATTGGATGTCAAACTTTTGGTAATTTTGACGTATAGTCTTAGAGAGAAAACCCACTTAATTTTTCCATTAGTAACATGTGATCTTTTACAAGCACCATCCCACAGACATGATAGCACATACCACGGACTTTGATATACCAGCTGCAGACAGGATATCCTTTGATATACCAGTTGTAGTGCACTGGCTAGAATACTTATTTTCGTGCTTATATCTAAATAAGGTTCAAGCACGCTGTCCTGGGCACACACTTCAGCTACATGTATCTGGGCTGTCCGTCCAGGACAGTGGGCTAGTTGTTAATTGGTTAGTGGTTAGTGAGAGAGAAGTCTGTGTAGTGGTCGTATACCTACCCATTGAGTCGTTAAAACTCGCTCTGGGTGGGAGCCAGTACTAGGTTGCGAACCCTGTACCTACCAGCCTTATGTCCAATGGCTTAACCACGACACCACTAAAGGATGGTAGGCTAGAATAAGAAAGATCCCAAAGGGGCCACCGAAGGACATCGATCCTAGACAGATCGCAAAGTAAACACTTTTACCACTGGGCTACATTTGGCCCAAACAGTTGTGAAAGTACAACAGGTATCATTGACAGCTCTTTTGTGGCTTCAGTAAAACTCCTCAACAATGGCAAAATGAATACACCTGGTGTACATTATCTGCTAATATTTAACATCTGCACATTTCAAATATGTCTTCATGCAACAAAATAGCCTTTTAGTCATGTTTATGTGCTACAAAAGTCACTTTTTAAAAATATTGCTGTAGGCAGACTCAAAATTGCTGCCGGTGGGCCGTTTCACCTGTGACCGTTTCACCTGTGACCGTTTCACCTGTGACCATTTCACCTGTGACCGTTTCACCTGTGACAATTAATTTAAAAATTGCCGTGGGAGACAAATTCTTAAGTTCGAACTCTATTTGAAATGGGAAGGAAGAAAATGTTTTATTTAACGATACACTCAACACATTTTATTTACAGTTATATGGCATTGGACATATGGTTATAAGCACCACACAGATACTGAGAGAGGAAACACGCTGTCGCTACTTCATGGGTTACTCTTTTCGATTAGCAGCAAGGGATCTTTTATAAAAAAAAAAAAAAAAAAACTTTATTGCATATAAACATTCCACCTACGGAACTGGATGCAAAACATATGCATAAACAAAAACAAACAAAATGACTAAATAAGGACTAATTATGGGCAATACATGTATAATCGTGAACAAATTTGCATACCGCACCAGCACAGGCTGGATTTTGGCTTTGCATAATATATATAAATTTTTCTTGCATACTCATACTTGTAAATAGGTAATTATGGAAAGTTATATATGCATATAATTTGACACGTTGACTATTATATTTCTTACATATTGTGATATGATGGTATTCATCTTTAATTACATTGCAGTGGTCACATAAACGTTCTTCCACTGGAGTGAAGGGTTTTGTATGGCGCCCAGTCTCTATTTTTAATTTGTGGTCACTGAGACGTAATTTAGTAAAAGCTTTACGGTGTTCTGGATGTATACAGTGTAATAAATATGGCTCTAGTTGAATATTGTGTTTATATAATTTGTACGTTCGCATCTTATTAATGGATCCATCTCTTTTGGCTATAAGGTTTTCTTTTAAAATATTGTGATACTTAGTTTTAATTATATTTATAAGATGAATGGGATAATTGACAGTGCTTCGTTTTTGATTCAACTCACCAATGTAATAATATAATTTGTGAAGCCAACCAATATTTTTCTTTTCAAGGCTTGTGCATTCAGAGAAAGCATGTTGTAAAATAATGTTGTCCGTAGTTTGCATATGGGAGTAAAAATGTAACATTCTTTTTTACCACAGACAACAGGAGTGGGTACAAACTAGCTCAGCTCTAGAGGCCCAATTATGGGTACGACTATTAACCTGTAGTGTTGATTTACAGAATTTTAAAAGCACTCTCTCTGGCAGGAAAGTTTCCAAATATTTTAATGATATGAACTGGGCACCCCAAACCTCACTGGCATATAAAAGGACAGGCTCAACAAGAGAATTAAATAACTGGCATGAAATGTCTACTGGTAGGTTAACATTTGAGAATTCTTTCTACATCTTGTAAAAACAACCTAGTCCTTTGCTCCAAAGTGAACGGGAACATTCTTTAAAATTTCCATTTTGAGTAAAGTCAACCCCTAAATATGTATACTTTGTTACAAATAGGACTTTATTGCCCGAGAGATGCCAAGTAAGCTTATTTGTTGTACTTTGGCCACCAAAAATAACAATTTTTGTTTTATTTAAATTAATATTAAGATTGTTGTCATTACAATATTTATCTAGTTGATAAAGGAGCTGTTGTAGACCATGTGGGGTTTCTGATAAAAGTAGAAGATCATCTGCAAAAAGTAGATGGCTTAAGCACATTGTGTCTAGTGATACTTTATCTCCAGTGTTACATAAATATTCTTGGAAGTCATTAATAAACATAGTAAATAGTGTTGGAGATAAAATACAGCCCTGGCAAACACCAATGTTTGATTGGAATGGTTGTGATATGCCTTTATCAGTCTGAACACTATATGTAACATTAACATATAAAGATTCGATTATTTTTAAAACATTACCTGTAACCCCCATAAGAGCAATTTTATTAAATAATTTGCTTCTATCCACAGAATCGAATGCTCGTTTGAGATCTACAAAGCATGCATAGACCTTTTTCTTTTTACATTTATATTTATCAATCAGGGTTTTTAGTGTAAATATGTGATCTGTTGTTCTAAATCCTTGCCTGAACCCAGCTTGACAGATATCAATTTGGTTGGTTTGTTGTAGGTAGTCTACAATTTGTTTATCTATTATTTTGCAAAACAATTTACCAATACAACTACTTAGAGCGATTCCACGATAGTTACTTGCACCATCCCACAGACAGAATAGTACATCTCACAGACATGATAGTACATCTCACAGACATGATAGTACATCTCACAGACATGATAGTACATCTCACAGACAGGATAGTACATACCACAGCCTTTGTTACACCAGTTGTGGAGCACTGGCTGGAATGAGAAATGGCCCCATGGGCCCACCGATGGGGATTGAACCTAGATCGATCGCACATCAGGCGAGTGCTGTACCACTGAGCTACGTCCTGCCCTTTGAAATGAGATGATGTTTATATTTGAGATTTAAAGGGACGGACCCTAGTTTTAACCCGTAAAAATTAACACTACGTTTAGTTCATCTACAAACCTGTAACACATTTTAATAAAGTTACAATTCAGTGAAACATGAGTCTGTGACTTTGAAATAGTGAAATACCCTCTAAAAATGGACAAAACCTCAACTCCATAACTGTTACGTCTCAGACGCACGTGCATTTTTAAAAATATGTGAACAGTATTTTGTGATGTTAAAAACACCAGGATACCCAAAAACATTGATAATCTAAATTATAAAATCTAAGTAAAATATGATAAAATCTAACTAAAATATGATTTCAGTTATCAAAAACAGCTCTAATAGTAAAACAATTAGTGTTTACAAACCTAGGGTATGTCCCTTTAGAACAAACCTTTTCTAGTTTTGAAATTTCCACCGTGTAGGCATCGTGTGCCTCAAACTGCATGAATCTCATGTTAGACGCGTCGTTCAGTTCCGTTATCACGTTGGCATTCGGAAATAATCTGCAAGTCAAAACATGTCTCCATTTAATATTATCATCTATTTTTGTACTCAACACATGGGATTATCTTCATCATGATGTCAGTGATAAACTTTTATTACCCATATCTTGGTACATATCAAAGTGATATGTCCCACTAGAATGCCAAGTAGAACATAACACTTTGACGTCATCAATTAGCGCACAACAACCTTAAAGAAACATAAAGCAAATGAGTTGAGTGATATAAATTAAGATCGATTATGGGTAATAAATATGATATTAAACTCGCTATCATTTCGTATCATGTTTATGTCCCTAGTGAAATAATTTTCATTGTCACTTGCTAAAGCTCGTAACAATTAAAATTATTTCACTCGGGACATAAACATGATATGAAATGGAAGCTTGATTAATATCCTATAAATATGTGATATTTAAAAAAAAAAATAAACCCATCCAACTGTATAGATATTATATTTATTTTGCTTCACTACAGGTGTGTTCCACATGAAATGCTAATCATAAATTCTGGCACCCATAACAAGGTCTATCAATGTATCTGAAGAGTTTTTAAATTCTATATCACACAGTTACTCATACAACAATTAATGTCTATCAATGTATCTGAAGAGTTTTTAAATTCTATATCACACAGTTACTCATACAACAATTAATGTCTATCAATGTATCTGAAGAGTTTTTAAATTCTTTATCACACAGGTACTCATATAACAATTAATGTCTATCAATGTGTCTGAAGTTCTTTATTTTCTATCTCAATATGATATCAGTGCTGTACCCAACTCATTCATAAATTCTACATTACACAGGTACTCATATAAGAATTAATGTCTATCAATGTGTCTGAAGTTCTTTATTTTCTATCTCAATATGATCTCAGTGCTGTACCCAACTCATTTCATAAATTCTATATCACACAGGTACTGATATAACAATTAATGTCTATCAATGTGTCTGAAGTTCTTTATTTTGTATCTCAATATGATCTCAGTGCTGTACCCAACTCATTTCATAAATTCTATATCACACAGGTACTCATATAACAATTAATGTCTATCAATGTGTCTGAAGTTCTTTATTTTTTTATCTCAATATGATCTCAGTGCTGTACCCAACTCATTTCATAAAGTCTATATCACACAGGTACTCATATAACAATTAATGTCTATCAATGTGTCTGAAGTTCTTTATTTTTTATCTCAATATGATCTCAGTGCTGTACCCAACTCATTTCTTAAATTCTATATCACACAGGTACTCATATAACAATTAATGTCTATCAATGTGTCTGGAGTTCTTTATTTTTTATCTCAATATGATCTCAGTGCTGTACCCAACTCATTTCATAAATTCTATATCACACAGCTAGGTACTCATATAACAATTAATGTCTATCAATGTGTCTGAAGTTCTTTATTTTTTATCTCAATATGATCTCAGTGCTGTACTCAACTCATTTCATAAATTCTATATCACACAGGTACTCATATAACAATTAATGTCTATCAATGTGTCTGAAGTTCTTTATTTTTTATCTCAATATGATCTCAGTGCTGTACCCAACTCATTTCATAAATTCTATATCACACAGGTACTCATATAACAATTAATGTCTATCAATGTGTCTGAAGTTCTTTATTTTTTATCTCAATATGATCTCATGCAGTGCTGTACCCAACTCATTTCATAAATTCTATATCACACAGGTACTCATATAACAATTAATGTCTATCAATGTGTCTGAAGTTCTTTATTTTTTTTATCTCAATATGATCTCAGTGCTGTACCCAACTCATTTCATAAATTCTATATCACACAGGTACTCATATAACAATTAATGTCTATCAATGTGTCTGAAGTTCTTTATTTTTTATCTCAATATGATCTCAGTGCTGTACCCAACTCATTTCATAAATTCTATATCACACAGGTACTCATATAACAATTAATGTCTATCAATGTGTCTGGAGTTCTTTATTTTTTATCTCAATATGATCTCAGTGCTGTACCCAACTCATTTCATAAATTCTATATCACACAGGTACTCATATAACAATTAATGTCTATCAATGTGTCTGAAGTTCTTTATTTTTTATCTCAATATGATCTCAGTGCTGTACCCAACTCATTTCATAAATTCTATATCACACAGGTACTCATATAACAATTAATGTCTATCAATGTGTCTGAAGTTCTTTATTTTTTTTATCTCAATATGATCTCAGTGCTGTACCCAACTCATTTCATAAATTCTATATCACACAGGTACTCATATAACAATTAATGTCTATCAATGTGTCTGAAGTTCTTTATTTTTTTTATCTCAGTGCTGTACCCAACTCATTTCATAAATTCTATATCACACAGGTACTCATATAACAATTAATGTCTATCAATGTGTCTGAAGTTCTTTATTTTTTTTATCTCAATATGATCTCAGTGCTGTACCCAACTCATTTCATAAATTCTATATCACACAGGTACTCATATAACAATTAATGTCTATCAATGTGTCTGAAGTTCTTTATTTTTTATCTCAATATGATCTCAGTGCTGTACCCAACTCATTTCATAAATTCTATATCACACAGGTACTCATATAACAATTAATGTCTATCAATGTGTCTGAAGTTCTTTATTTTTTATCTCAATATGATCTCAGTGCTGTACCCAACTCATTTCATAAATTCTATATCACACAGGTACTCATATAACAATTAATGTCTATCAATGTGTCTGAAGTTCTTTATTTTTTATCTCAATATGATCTCAGTGCTGTACCCAACTCATTTCATAAATTCTATATCACACAGGTACTCATATAACAATTAATGTCTATCAATGTGTCTGAAGTTCTTTATTTTTTATCTCAATATGATCTCAGTGCTGTACCCAACTCATTTCATAAATTCTATATCACACAAAGTGCTGTACCCAACTCATTTCATAAATTCTATATCACACAAACACTCATGTAAAAAATCAATGTTTTTTAAAGGCGCAGACCCTAGTTTCAGTGAGGGAAAATGGACACTAATTTGAATTAATCTACAAACCTGCAACACACATTTGGATAAGTTTATAACAGAGAGAAGCTACACTGAAACCTCTCAAAACCGGACCTTCTGTAAACCAAAATTTACAAAAAAACTGACGTTTTTCACGGTCCTTTTAAAAATCAGTAGAGAACTTAACCTCTCTAAACCGGATACCTCTTCAAACCGGACATTTTACTTGGTACCGAAGGTGGCCAGTTTATAAGGGTTTCCCTGTAGTTTGTGATGTTTAAACAGGGAAATATGACCTAAAAATTACTAGAGCTCATCTCGATAATCATTAACTTCTCAGAGGTACATGCGTTTTTAGAATGATGAAAAATGCATTTTGGAGTATTGCAAAAACCTGGAAACTAGAATGTCAGGTGTACTAAAATTAATGTTCTAAATAATAAAATGTAAGTACCTCTAATTTAAATGATAAAAAATGGCTTTAATAGTGAAAAATATGTTGTAGTGTTTAAAAACTAGGGTCTGTCACTAAGGTTTTATTAAAACAAAAAACATTTAATCACAGTCTGTGTTCAGTGTGAAACTCATTTCATAAATTTCATACCAGACAGATACTCATAATACTAAATGAAGGTTTTTGGGGTTTTTTGTTTTTTTAAATCAGTTGTGTGTGATTCCCTTCAAGGGACATACCATAGTTTTTAAACACTAAGGTATATTTTTGACTATAATAGCCGTTTTTGATAACTGAAATCATACTTTACTTAGATTTTATGGTTTAGGTCATCAATTTCCATACATTCTTTGGTCATCCTGGTGTTTTTAATATCACAAAATGCATTTCTTATATTTTTAAAAACGCATGTGCGTCTGAGAAGCAACAGTTATGGAGTCGAGTTTTAGTCTGCTTTCAGAGGGTATTTCCTCCATTTCAAAGTCACAGACTCATCTTTCACTCAATTGTAACTTTATCCAAATGTGTTTCAGGTTTGTAGATTAACTAAACTTAGTGTTAATTTTCACGGGTTGAAACTAGGGTCTGTCCCTTTAATTGAAATCGATATATTAATATACATGAATTCTGTATTAATCAGGCATTTGTATAATAATGATAATAATATCTATCTTATCAATTAAATGTTTAAGAAATGTTGGGCTTTCTTGTTACCATAGTCTGTGTTCTTGTGTAATTCATTTTATAAACTTAATATCTTCCAGATAGTCATGTGACATTTATGAATATTACCATATATTTCATGTGACAATGTGCATTAATGTTACCTGTTTAATTCATGTCATGTTTATTAATGTTACCTGTTTAATTCATGTCATGTTTATTAATGTTACCTGTATATTTTGAGTGATGTTTAGTACTGTTACCTGTATATTTTGAGTGATGTTTATTAATGTTACCTGTATATTTTGTGCCATGTTTATTAATGTTACCTGTATATTTTGTGCCATGTTTATTAATGTTACCTGTACATTCTGTGTGCTGTTTATTAATGTTACCTGTATATTTTGTGCCATGTTTATTAATGTTACCTGTATATTCTGTGCCATGTTTATTAATGTTACCTGTATATTCTGTGTGCTGTTTATTAATGTTACCTGTATATTTTGTGCTATGTTTATTAATGTTACCTGTATATTTTGTGCCATGTTTATTAATGTTACCTGTACATTCTGTGTGCTGTTTATTAATGTTACCTGTATATTTTGTGCCATGTTTATTAATGTTACCTGTATATTTTGTGCCATGTTTATTAATGTTACCTGTATATTCTGTGTGCTGTTTATTAATGTTACCTGTATATTTTGTGCTATGTTTATTAATGTTACCTGTATATTTTGTGCTATGTTTATTAATGTTACCTGTATATTTTGAGTGATGTTTATTAATGTTACCTGTATATTTTGTGCCATGTTTATTAATGTTACCTGTATATTTTGTGTCATGTTTATTAATGTTACCTGTATATTTTGAGTGATGTTTATTAACGTTACCTGTATATTTTGTGCTATGTTTATTAATGTTACCTGTATATTTTGAGTGTTGTTTATTAATGTTACTTGTATATTTTGTGCTATGTTAAATTTATTAATGTTACCTGTATATTTTGTCATATTTATTAATGTTACCTGTATATTGCGTGTCATGTTTATTAATGTTATCTGTATATTTTGAGTGATGTTTATTAATGTTACCTGTATATTTTGAGTGATGTTTATTAATGTTACCTGTATATTTTGTGTACTGCTACGACAATTTCCGCATCAACAAGTCTCTCTTCACTGGTATCCGAGTCTGATTCTCGGTTAGCTATCACGATGTGAGATGCCTTGTTAATACCTGCGACCAACAGGTCGTCAATACTGAAAGAAATCGTTATATATAGTGAGACGCCTTGTTAATACCTGCAACCAACAGGTCATCAATACTAAAAGAAATCAAGTTATATATAGTGAGACGCCTTGTTAATACCTGCGACCAATAGGTCATCAATACTGAAAGAAATCAAGTTATACAGTATATAGTGAGATGCCTTGTTCATACATGCAACCAACAGGTCATCGATACTGAAAGAAATCAAGTTATATATAGTGAGACACCTTGTTAATACCTGCAATCAACAAGTCATCGATACGGAAAGAAATCATGTTAAATATAGTGAGACGTCTTGTTAATACCTGTAACCAACAGGTCATGGATACCAAAAGAAATAATGTTATAAAGTATATAGTGAGATGCCTTGTTAATACCTGCAACCAACAGGTCATCAATACTGAAAGAAATCATGTTATACTGTATATAGTGAAATGCCTTGTTAATACCTGCGATCAACAGGTCATCAATACTCAAAGAAATCAAGTTATATATAGTGAGATGTCTTGTTAATACCTGCGAGCAACAGGTCATGGATACTGAAAGAAATCAAGTTATATATAGTGAGATGCCTTGTTAATACCTGCAACCAACAAGTCATTAATACTGAAAGAAATCAAGTTATATATATAGTGAGATACCTTGTTAATACCTGCGAGCAACAGGTCATGGATACTGAAAGAAATCAAGTTATATATAGTGAGATGCCTTGTTAATACCTGCAACCAACAAGTCATAGATACTGAAAGAAATCAAGTTATATATAGTGAGACGCCTTGTTAATACCTGCGAGCAACAGGTCATGGATACTGAAAGAAATCATGTTATATATACTGAGACGCCTTGTTAATACCTGCAACCAACAGATCATAGATACTGAAAGAAATGAGGTTATATATATAATGAGACACCTTGTTAATACCTGCAACCAAAAGGTCATAAATACTGAAAGAAATCAAGTTATATATATAGTAAGACTTGTAGTGAATACTTGTACTGATATAAATCATGTTATACACAGCTAAGACTTGTTATTAGATTGCTTTAAATGAATATTAATATTTATACATATATTTTGTTAAATACGAATATCACAGTAATATTTTTGAAATTACTCATTTATGTTTCCGAAATATTATTTCTCTCACCTTGTCATCTTGCCTTGCATCCAAAAAACAAATGGAAAATGTGCAATGGTTTCAAGAAATATTTGTTCTGGTCTGAAAAACAATAGATATACAGAAAATGAAGATAAAGAATTAACGCATTGCTGTTCTAGCAGTATAATGAATATTAACTTACTCATTTTAGAGGCAGTATAATGAATATTAACTTACTCATTTTAGAGGCAGTATAATGAATATTAACTTATTCATTTTAGAGGCAGTTTTAGAGGCAGCATAATGAATATAGCAGTAGAATGACATGTTCACTTACTACTACTCCAGAAGCAGTATAATGACATTAACTTATTGCTGCTTTAGATGAAGTATAATGACATGAATTTATTGCTGTTCTAGTTGTATAATGGCATGTTAACTTACTGCTGTTCTAGAAGCAGTATAGTGACATGTTCAATTACTGCTGTTCTAGAAGCAGTATAATGACATATTAATAACTTACTGCTGTTCTAGAAGCAGTATAATGACATAACTTACTGCTGTTCTAGAAGCAGTATAATGACATAACTTACTGCTGTTGTAGAAGCAGTATAATGATATATTAATCAACTTACTGCTGTTCCAGAAGCAGTATAATGACATATTAATTAATTTACTGCTGTTCTAGAAGCAGTATAATGACATAACTTACTGCTGTTCTAGAAGCAGTATAATGACATAACTTACTGCTGTTGTAGAAGCAGTATAATGATATATTAATCAACTTACTGCTGTTCCAGAAGCAGTATAATGACATATTAATTAACTTACTGCTGTTCTAGAAGCAGTATAATGATATATTAATTAACTTACTATTGTTCTAGAAGCAGTATAATGACATATTAACTTACTGCTGTTCTAGAAGCAGTATAATAGGACTGAGAGAGTTGAAACTGTGGAAGCTCGACCGGAGCGGCACGATGAAGTTATAGATTCCCGCGTTGGCCGTCTGTGCTGTCAGTATGACCAGCTGGTTGTCCCAGCGCTCGTCGTTCGCATTCTTGAACGTCACGTGTTCACAGTCCTGAAACAAAAACACATTGGTTATACTGTAGATAGTAAACGAGCTTTAGCGAACGCTCATCATTTGCATTCTTAAACGTCACATGTTCACAGTCCTGAAACAAAAACACATGGGTTATACTGTAGATAGTAAACGAGCTTTAGCGAACGCTCATCATTTGCATTCTTAAACGTCACATGTTCACAGTCCTGAAACAAAAACACATGGGTTATACTGTAGATAGTAAACGAGCTTTAGCGAACGCTCATCATTTGCATTCTTAAACGTCACATGTTCACAGTCCTGAAACAAAAACACATGGGTTATACTGTAGATAGTAAACGAGGCTTTAGCGAACGCTCATCATTTGCATTCTTAAACGTCACATGTTCACAGTCCTGAAACAAAAACACATGGGTTATACTGTAGATAGTAAACGAGCTTTAGCGAACACTCATCATTTGCATTCTTAAACGTCACATGTTCACAGTCCTGAAACAAAAACACATGGGTTATACTGGAGATAGTAAACGAGCTTTAGCGAACGCTCATCATTTGCATTCTTAAACGTCACATGTTCACAGTCCTGAAACAAAAACACATGGGTTATACTGTAGATAGTAAACGAGCTTTAGCGAACGCTCATCATTTGCATTCTTAAACGTCACATGTTCAGTCCTGAAAGAAAAACACGTTGGTTATACTGTAGATAGTAAACGAGCTTTAGCGAACGCTCATCATTTGCATTCTTAAACGTCACATGTTCACAGTCCTGAAAGAAAAACACATGGGTTAAACTGTAGATAGTAAACGAGCTTTAGCGAACGCTCATCATTTGCATTCTTAAACGTCACATGTTCACAGTCCTGAAAGAAAAACACGTTGGTTATACTGTAGATAGTAAACGAGCTTTAGCGAACGCTCATCATTTGCATTCTTAAACGTCACATGTTCACAGTCCTGAAAGAAAAACACATGGGTTAAACTGTAGATAGTAAACGAGCTTTAGCGAACGCTCATCATTTGCATTCTTAAACGTCACATGTTCACAGTCCTGAAAGAAAAACACGTTGGTTATACTGTAGATAGTAAACGAGCTTTAGCGAACGCTCATCATTTGCATTCTTAAACGTCACATGTTCACAGTCCTGAAAGAAAAACACATGGGTTAAACTGTAGATAGTAAACGAGCTTTAGCGAACGCTCATCATTTGCATTCTT
This sequence comes from Gigantopelta aegis, assembly GCF_016097555.1. Taxonomy (NCBI): domain Eukaryota; kingdom Metazoa; phylum Mollusca; class Gastropoda; order Neomphalida; family Peltospiridae; genus Gigantopelta; species Gigantopelta aegis. The sequence goes on along the minus strand of NC_054705.1, from coordinate 37,553,784 downwards.
AAACGTCACATGTTCACAGTCCTGAAAGAAAAACACATGGGTTAAACTGTAGATAGTAAACGAGCTTTAGCGAAAGCTCATCATTTGCATTCTTAAACGTCACATGTTCACAGTCCTGAAAGAAAAACACATGGGTTAAACTGTAGATAGTAAACGAGCTTTAGCGAACGCTCATCATTTGCATTCTTGAACGTCACATGTTCACAGTCCTGAAAGAAAAACACATGGGTTATACTGTAGATAGTAAACGAGCTTTAGCGAACGCTCATCATTTGCATTCTTAAACGTCACATGTTCACAGTCCTGAAAGAAAAACACATGGGTTAAACTGTAGATAGTAAACGAGCTTTAGCGAACGCTCATCATTTGCATTCTTAAACGTCACATGTTCAGTCCTGAAAGAAAAACACATGGGTTATACTGTAGATAGTAAACGAGCTTTAGCAAGCACTAGTCATTCGCATTCTTAAACGTCACATGTTCACAGTCCTGAAAGAAAAACACATGGGTTATACTGTAGATAGTAAACGAGCTTTAGCAAGCACTAGTCATTTGCATTGTTAAACGTCACATGTTCACAGTCCTGAAAGAAAAACACATGGGTTATACTGTAGATAGTAAACGAGCTTTAGCAAGCACTAGTCATTTGCATTCTTAAACGTCACATGTTCACAGTCCTGAAACAAAAAAACATTCATTAAAGAAGCATAATCAACAGATTTGAACATTAAAGCACCTCAGGCGAATGTGCTACCAACTGAGCTAGATTATGGCCACAATCGTGAAATAAGAAACATTTGTTAAAGAAGCATCATCAACAGATTTCAAAATTAAAGCCACAATCTCACCTACCAACTGTGTATTCTAGAACATCAATTATTAGAAGGTTTAAGTTAAAGTCTGTTTTGTTTAAACAACACCACTAGAGCACAATGATGTTAATCATGAGCTATTGGATGTCAGACATTTGATAATTCTGACACATGGTTTTTAGAGGAAAAAAATAACAAAAAAAACGCTCTAAAAAGTATTGGATTTAAAAAATGTGTTAATTCTAACATATAAAGTTAAAGTTTGTCTTGCTTACTGACAGTACTAGAGCTATTTGATCTGCTATTTGATAATTATGTCATGGTTTTTAAGAGGAAACCTGGTACATTTTCCATCAGCATTAAGTGTCTTTAAATGCGCTTTCCCAGACAGGGCAGCATATACATGTACCATGGTCTTTGATATATCAGTATTCAGAAAATGGGCCCACTGAGGAGGTTCAATCCCAATCCACAAGCACTTCAAATGGGAAGGAAGGAAGGAAATGTTTTATTTAACGATGCACTCAACACATTTTATTTACGGTTATATGGCGTCAGACATATGGTTAAGGACCACACAGATATTGAGAGAGGAAACCTGCTGTCGCCACTTCATGGGCTACTCTTTTCAATTAGCAGCAAGGGATCTTTTATATGCACCATCCCATAGACAGGATAGCACATACCACAGCCTTTGATGTACCAGTCGTGGTGCACTGGCTGGAGCAAGAAATAGCCCAGTGGGCCCACTGATGGGGATCAATCCCAAACCGACTGCGCATCAAGCGAGTACTGTACCACTGGGTTCAAATTGGAGTCAAATTACTGTTTATTGTTGAAATACAGTGTAACCCCTCTAAACCGGACACCCTGGAGACCAAGACAAATGTCCGGTATTAAGAGGGATCCAGTTTACAGAGGTTAAGTTCTGTCCTGGTTTTTAAAAAGGGACTCTGTAAAATGTCTGGTTTTGAGGGAATTCCTGTTTACAGAGGGTCCGGTTTTGAGAGGTTTCGCTGTACTGGGTCAGAAACTTGTATACAAATATATTGACAAGCCACAATAGGATACAAACCACTCATTTAAAAGATTAATTTGTTTTATTCAAAGGTTTTCCAAAAGGTACTAATTTATTAAATTTTACAACAAGGATTACCGGTAGGCATGTTCATGGACTGAGAACTGTATGGAGTGACACATTTTGCAGAAAATATCAGTCGAGATACATTCAGTTGTCATGCATAATAGGTCATCAGTGTAGTACATAGATTATTATACGAGCTTGTGTGTCATACTGATTTTATTAAATGAGTGTCAGGATTTTTGTATTGCCCAAGCAAGAGCGAGGATACTACATGAATCCTGACACAAGTTTCGTAAAATCAGTACGACTCACATGAGTGTAATAATTTCTTTATTATCCATATTATTATTGTTATTTTTTTATGAATAACAAGGCCCAAGGGTCGTTTCAAAATGTTTCAACCACAACTAGGAGACGACGAAATGACGTCATATTTCACATGCAAAGTCTGAACTAGGACTGGGGAAAATAATGTCATGTTATGATGTCGCTTCCCAAAATTACATCATCACACTTGTTATTACACGTGTGCTTCGTGTGATTATTATTAACTGGG